>NW_027466509.1:1620000-1630951 GCF_050575085.1 Anarhichas minor
CACGCTGTTGCACTCTCCTGTATTTCCGTTGCTAAACATCGTGTGCACACTTCCATACGTCAATATTTACAAACCTGTAAAAGGGTCTTCTGTGCCCAAGATTTAATTATATATTTTTACAATTGAACCCGTTCAGATCGCCCAACCATGCCAATGGACATCGCTTTTCTAGGGTAGGGTATCTAGATCTATAATTACTGTCATCTTATTTGATGTGATTTCTATAAAGTAATCAGAGTGTTCCACATCATCTGTTGCGTAAGAATAGTGTGCACACTCTCTCATTTTGACAACTTGAACCTGCCTTGAATTAGTCTGATTTCGTGGTTGTGCTTCAGCCTGATTTATTAGGTTCATTCAAGTCAAGTTTTGGACTTTAAGCCCCACTTTTTAGCTTGTTTTATGGACCGGGCCCCCGGTGGAAAGAAGTGCAAAATGTGCCTCCTTTTGGCTCTGTTTTCTGTGTCCGTTGGTTCCTACGTTACTAGGTGTTTATCTTGCTAGAGGCTCTACTGCATTATCTTCACCAGCCACCCTGTAATGCTGTCTCTCTGCCCTGCTGAGCAGTATGTTTATCAGAGTTTATGTCCTGTCTGCGGGGGTCCAGGAGTGGCTCAGACTCAACTATTCTATTATATTTATACATGTGTAAAAAAATAAGCCATGAATTCAAAACAATGCTAAAAAGTTTCATAGAGCAGAGCTGAGTTCTAACACTCCACTGAGGAGTAGAAAGTGGTAACTGGACTGTACTTGTATTTCTCTTGTCTAGTCTTCTGACCACTCAAAGCTCTTCAACACTACATGTCATCATTCACCCATTCACACACTGATGACAGGAGCTACCATGCAAGGTGCACCTGCTCATCAGTACTAAACATTCACAGCCATAGACATGACACACAAGTTATTACGTATGTGTATAGTTCTTATTGAATCAACATGAGGGATAAATGAACTAGAAGTTTGAAGCGCTTCTTTCTTTCACTGCGGTGCCATACGGTATATTAAACTCTTCGTCACTTTCTCTGTAGGTGCCAGAATCGAAGAGTTTCTCTATGAAAAGTTGGACAGGAAGGCACCGTCCAGAATGACCAATGGAGAGCTGCTGGGTCAATATATGCTGGATGCATCAAAGGAGTTTGGTCCTGGAACTCCATATGGTGAGTATGCATCCAGGTGTAATGTATGTTTTGATGCATTACAATGTCTTGAAAGGAGTAGACCTATGTTGTATGTTTTGTGAAGTCGTGTACTTACATTATCCCAAATGTTTCCAACAATTTTCAAACCCAGAGATATAAGTAGTTTTAATCACGGTAACGTTCCGTTTCATTTGGCCACCTGTCAATCGCTTCGTATCCCCTTTGCCCATGCATCAGCTCTGTGGTTGTGCCAATAACCAAACGATAAACTAAGTCTCATAATTAGTGTTCACTCACAGTGTCAACAGTCGAAGTACTATTACACATTCAGAGTGAAAGAACAGGTTTAAGTTCGAGCAACAGACCACATATCCAGCTATAGTCACAATACATGCACAGTAATCAGACAGCTGCTCTTTAAAGTATAACAGAGTGTATTAAGCTCCAATAATAATGATCTAGTCAACTAATATCTAAACCAACAACAACTATACATTTATGAGCACGCTATCTAAAATCAACAGGTGTGTGTGTGTGTGTGTGTGTGGAGGAGCGAGAGAACAGCTCAGACAATGTATGATATAACCTGAAACATGGCGACGTCTCTCGCGAGACCACAAGATGACGCAAGACTCTACAATGGCGGTAGACAATAGAGACCTCACTATGTACACATGTCTGAAGCCGTTAGCGCAACCCTGGAGCTACATTAGCTTTAAGCTATATGTGTGTGTGGGTTAGTAAAAGAAGAGAGAAAGCAAACGGAACAAAAGGAGTCCTCTAAAAACAGATTAAGATCCTCTCCGCCGCGGTGGAGTACGGAAGATTGTCCTCTCAGCTACAGAAACACAGCCGGCAACTCTTTGATCGCACAGCCGCGGTTCTGACCTCTGAACTGATGAGAAACAACTTCCACCTCCGCGAGCAGTGAATTATCTCAACACGACAGTAGCATGAAATACACAGTAACTTCTACACAACATTAACTATCGGCGATTATTGAGCATACACCACGTTATAAAAATGACAGTAACTTAAGCGACACAAACAAGATAATAACCACAATAACCTGACTCTGCCCAGACTCTATTCGCCTCACTATGAGGTGGTTGAAGATGTGGTCCTCCTGAGTTTGTCGGTGGAACTCGGGCAGTGCGGCGCAATAGATTCTCCTGGTGAATTTCTTCAGCTCAGTGAGGGAACTCCCGTCCTTACGGCTAGCACAAAGTCGAGTTGGGTGGAGAGGAGAAATGTGCTTCTCTCTCTGAAGAGTCGGTCTCTTCACTTCTGCAGGTGCTACTTCAGGGCCTTGTCTCATAGAAAGGCATAAACTAGAGTATCTATACCCATACTGCACCTGCAGAAGACATTTTAAGGCCTGGGAGAAGAGTGGAATTTGAAAAGAAGACTTTGTGGTGAATAGATCTAATCTGTTTCTTGCAGGGAGTACTTTGAGCGAGGTGGGGGAATGTGAGAGAAGATTAGGAACAGCAGAGAGGGAGTTCCTCCAGACGTCCGCTATAAGCTTTCTCACTCCGCTCAGGAATTTTCTGGAAGGAGACTGGAGGACCATTTCAGTGAGTCTGAAACACTACATGCACTCTACTAACGGTAGACATGTTGAAGTCATCATTTCATTTGGTGTTTTAGTACAAAGCTGTTGTCTGCTGACTGTCCTGCTGACTGTCCTGCAGACTGTTCTGTGGCAGCAGTTATTAGTCAAGGCTCAGTTTCATCCCCCTGTCACCCACACAAAGGGATTAGACCTGCACTTGGACACTTGGACATGTATGGGTTCTCAAGGTAAAAGAAATTCTCTCCATTACATAAATATTGTCAATCCATTCTTCAACACCAGCTATTTCTTAGTAGTGATTTCTTACAAGCAACCAATAGTATTCCAGTTTAATCAGGTACTTCAGCTCACAAAGTATTTGGGTTAAGAAGACAGTTTCCAGGATGATTTTAGTCCAGAATGAAGCCACTGAAGGACAACTCTAAAATACATGACAGTGATGTATTACTGTAAGATTCTTCAATAAGGAGAGCTTGTTGTTTCCCACTGTTGTCTCAGTATATCCTCCTACTTCTCTGTTTCCCATTTTGTTTTAATGCTCAATTTATTGTCGTTATTAAGTTGATGAAGGCTTAAGTATAGATTAGAAATGTACTTATTCAAATGTTCTTTATGTTCTCTGTTAAACATCTGGACTAGCTCATTTTCTACTCTCACATTTTTGTTATTTTTTTGTTTCTGCTGTTTTGTTCGTGTATAAAATGGTCTTTAACTGAATCTGAGTCCTTAAGCTCCCGAGTCCTCCGTCCTCGGTCTTCTTTCCTCTGGCTTTGAGACTTCTTCACTCATCCTCCATATATAATATAGGGTTTTTTGTATTTTTCCTATGTAGCAAAATGTGACTACAATCTGCATTTCGTTGTGCAGCCCTGCTGTAACATTGTATCATGACTTATGATGAGACGGTAGGCTGTGAGCCCACCGGAGGCCAAGAGCTGCCTCATAGGCAAACAATTTAAGAATGTCGGCTGCCTTCTTCAGATGGAACTGTTGAAGTGTTACCTGCCACATCTGTAGTGGACTACTAACCCAGGGGATACTGTTATCTTTCCATCTAGCTTCAGAGTATTAATGGCCGTAGTTGGGCTACTAAAGCCTGAATTATCTGTCGTCTTCTTTTAATGTCAATGAATCCTGTTTGGTCTCGGAGGTTCATAATCTGAGCCATAACCGTTTCTATTCTTTTAAGCAGGAGGGAAGTGACACGTCTGTAGTCTGGAGTTAGTCCACTTACTGGTCTGTAGTTTGTACAGTCCAACGTATCTTTGTTTAGGTTTAGGTATGACGGATATAGTTCTCCATGAAGATGGTATTTCACCCTCTGACCAGACCGAACTAATTATCTTTAACATAATGACATGTCAGCTTTAATGCCATTCTGAGGTGATCACGTCTGTGCCTGTGAATTCATTTGCTTTAGGTCTGAGTGTGGGTCATATAGGGGAGCAGGGGTTTTGTTTTTAGACATTTACAAAGATGCTTCTGTGGAAACGTTGGGATCTGGCAGAGTGTGAAGACGAGAGTGTAGATTGTTCTTAATGTGTTAATGAGTTGTGACGTAGCTACAGAGCATGTAGAAAGTATAAATCCACTTTAGAGGTTCAGAAGTTGTGGTTAAAACACAACCTGCAATATGCTTACATATTGAATTTAACAGTTTACAGCCCACAAGTGAAAAGAATAAGAATTCAAACCTTTTCTCCATAAAATGTGAACTTAACCACCAGAGGTCAGCGTGGCTGCTTAACTCTTGCGTGACAAGTTGTTCAGCACATCTTTGGAAGCCTGTGGCGGTTCATCCACGGGCCCGTTGTAGCCTGCTTTGACTGCTGTGGATTACGTGGTCGTGGATGCTCTCGGCTCAGCTTCCCCCCCGGGTCACTGTCTGTATTTCAGAAAGAAAGACGTCTTCTGGAGAACCTTCGCTTGGACCTGGACTCCTGTAAAGCCCGTCTGAAGAAGGCCAAGGTGGCCGAGGCCAAGGCTGCGGTGAGTCCCGTCGAGCCTCCCAACCCACAGCCACAATGTCACACAACATTTGGTGGTGCTGCCACTGACCACGACTAACTGCCTGTGTATTCATAACCTTTGCAGTGCGATGGTGAAGTGAGTATTACATCATTTTAAAGACTTTCAGTAGGATGCACACATTGGGCAGTTTTTCCTGTCTCACTTGCTGTGAGAACATCTGTTGTGCCGTTTAGTAATTGGTGACAAACTATTAATCATTGGTTTAAAAAAAGCTCAGCAATGGACTGGAAAAACAAGTTTGACCCAAAGTGGACTCTTTGCAGAGAAAGCTTGAAACTGAAACCGTGGCATATTCAACAATATGATGGGAGATCAACAGCAGCCATTGAACAAATTCAGCAAAATATTGGGCTTGTGAGATTCTATTCTAATAGTCAATCGTTTTTTAACAAGTCACTAGGGTCTAATGGTTTATTGAACTGCATCACAACAAGGTTAATGTCTCATTATTCTACAGTCTGTGTGGATGAACTCTCTGCTGACTGATCTCTGCCGTGTCATCTGCTCAGATCTGTGTGTTCAAAGCATTTTCATTTATTTGTTATAATTAACTTATTCATGAGTGTCTGTTGAACATTGACTTATAACAATATTTGTTACAAGCTGAAACTTTCTATATTTTACTATTTACTATATTTTCTTTGAATAGAGATTAAAGCACAACATCAGTATTTGAGATTTGGATCATGAATTAGCAATATATATATATACATATATTAGTAATTATGCACTTGGGTTTCACCAACAAGGATTTATGTTCTAAAGCAGATTAAATCCTGTTCTTAAAGATGCATTTAAATCTCTTTAGTTTAACTTTAGTTTAGTTGTTACTCTAAACTTACATTTCATTCCATTGCACTAAACTTTAAACTGTCATTTAAAATGTGACCCAGTGTTAACTTTAGACTTACACTTGAGGAGGTTGAACGTTTAAAATGGACTGAGCTAAATAATGACGTTCCTTGAAGGGAGTTTAAGGAGAAACTCATCAAACTGAGTTTAGTGCTGCTGCTGCTGAGCTTCTCTCCTGAGATCAGTTGAAAACAGGACGATTGGACCAACAGACTGTGAGAAAGGTGGTTTCCTCACTGTGCTGTTTATTTTATATGATTTGGCCATATTGCTTAATTAATCTGAACATTAAGTAGTTCTCAAAGGAGGAGAAATCAGAGCATCATGAGTAACGTCAGGCTAACTAACAGCGAACAGTGTAACGTTTTGTTAAGGAATATAAAGCAGTCCGACCGCTCATAGCTAACTCACTAGGCCCCAACAGCACCAAATGTATTTATTTATGTATTCATTTTGGATAAGCAAGCATCTCCATATTATATCCATATTGAGTAAACACGATTTCATTTACTAAACAGAGATGAGTTTTGATTTGTGCTTAATAAAATCTAGATTTACTCATTTTTAAATCTAGTTTAGCTGAACTCTGAATATAACTAATCTCAGATTAAATGAAACCTTGATGGTAAAACCCATTGTTAGTGACAGGCCTTAGGAGACAGACTAAGGAAAAAGACAATGGCAATCCTTTTCTTTTTCAAGATTCAGCCTCCTTCTGATTAACGCTCATGTTTTGGACTGAATGTGACATTTTGTTAAAAATAGAACTATGTTGTTGAATACAGATTGACGACAGTACTCCGTTCATTAGGGCTTTACTACTCAAGGATTAGTGGACCTGTAGAATAATAGAAATGTGGCCTTGTACCAAAACAAATTATTCCTTTCTTCTCTGGAAAATGGGTTCAAAACACCATTAGACCAAGAACCAGTTCCACTCTGCTGCTCAGACGTCTTCAGACCGACTACATGATATTGTGTTTTGCCAGCAGGTGGTTGTGCAGCGCCGTCAGCCAGAGGCACAAAGACGTTGTGCTTCAGTCTGACTGTTGTGAATTATGCAACTTTGTTTCCACTGCTCGAGTACAAATGAAGTCATCGTCCTGAAATAGAAATCCTAATTCATAGAGTTCCTTCCCCATTTCACTTTGTTCTGTGAGTGATTGTGCCGTCACTCTGCTTCTTTAACTGTTCAACAGAATGAAAGTCTGACTATTATCAGAACTTTTGTTTTCAATGTGAAAGAAGTCACACATTTCGTTGACTGACGATGTCAGACTTTTGCCACCTGTATGCATGTTAGCATGCGCATGATAACCTACTGCTTAAAGCGTGTAATGTGGATGACTCCTGTCTACAGTGCACAGATTAGTCACTAGTTTCAGTGGTGCTGGAGAGGATGTTTAGATACAGTGTGTTGCATCACCTCTCTGCACCTTTCTATTATGAGCTCAGCAGACACGCCTAATGCTGCAATCCACCTCTCCCCTCTTTGCTATTGGTCGGGATAACTCTTTCGTTTTATGCAATTGGAAACTCACAATTCCTGAATCGAGGGCCCTCTTTGTCCAATTCCTACACTCAAAAACCAAATAAGCACAAAATACTAAATATCTCCAATACATCTCTTGCAAACACTTCATCACACCTTTACACTCAAACACCAAATACATAGCTCTTACCACATGCTATCTGCCCACTGTGCTGAGTATACAACACTTTTGTATAACAGAATCATACACAAAGACTTTACCTGAAGATGACATGAACATAGTTACTGTACTCTATACAAAATACAGTATATTATAATTACTATTCCCAACCCTCTCTCCAAGATTGGCCTCCATTGTTGGGCACACCAAAGAGCAAACCTGAATCCTATTTATAGGGTTTAAGCTTTCTCAGTGGTCTAATTGGTTACAGGTGTTTTCACAGGTGCATTCTGGGTACAGGGGACTGATTATTGAGTATGGTATTTCAATGGCAGAGTTTAGAAAACAACACACACACATGCTTCTTTAGTTTTGAACGTCTTATCTAATGTAGATAACTGTGTGTAGTTGTTTGTTTTTTGGGATTTCAAACTTGGTGTAAAGCAGATAATGAGTTGACCTGATAAATAGATGGGCTACATGAGTTAGAGCTGTCAGTAAATGTGCCACAAGGTTTTGTGTCTTGGCAATTGCAAGAAACTGAATTATCAGCCCTGATATTAAACCACAGATTGACCATTTGACAGTGATAAGGGCCGTTGTGTAGCTCAGCAACGTCATGGTTTCATGTCTGCTGTGCTTTCTGATTGTTGTGTCTGCACTCTTGATGCTTAGTGTGTTCTGAAGTATGGGTGCCGTGTAGTATGAATGTTAAATAACCTTATTGTTTCCGTAGATGGCACCAGATTTTCAGGAGACCAGACCCCGCAACTATGTGCTTTCTGCCAGTGCCTCTGCGGTAAGGAGACAACTATGTTTCACTAAACAGAGCTGGACATGTACAACCATGTACCAAATACTGGAACCTCATCAGGTTCTGTGTACCGAGTGCTTTAAAACTGAGGTTCTTACAATGAGGTCATTGGCTGTGAAAGGCCACCTGGAGTGGGTGGGAGGATCACATACCTTTTTATTATGGCTCTTCATTGTGGTTCTTAATGCAATGTTCAAGTATACGTACTAAGTGTTAAATGAAATATGCTCTGAATGTGTGCATCCTCTGATCCTCTGCAGAGAGCGGCAGTTGTTGTCACACTGGCACCATGTGGTCCATAGGAACTTCTCAATCATGCACATGCTCAGTATTTTTCTGACTAATTGTTTGGTCATCGTTCAGTGCACTACTTGTGGCGGAGCTTCAGAGCCATAAGAGATATTAAGAAGTGATCCGGAACACAAAAGCGGTGTGTTGAGCTAAGAGAGAAGCTAGCGGGAAACCCTGTGTCTGGAACATAAACGCAAAGTCGACTCATGTTCGTCCTGTAAACTTGTCAATGCTGTCGTCCATCTGGAACTAGCTGTCTGACTGCGTCATGACCTCCTGTGTATTTCTGTGGGGCTCAGATGTAGAACCGGTCGTCCTCCAATCAGAAGCAGTTTCTTGATTGGTTTTAGAAACAAATTTGGCCAAAATACTGAGCGGCACATTTTACAGTGTAAAAAATCACCTCGTTGACACCGTTTCTAAATTACTTCAAAACTGCTTCAGCACTTTGGTACTCGTTATTTATTGGCCAACATATATATATACCAACATATCTGCAGCGAGCTAACACTGGCCGATGTATTGGAGTCGCTCTAATCGAAAAACACGTTCCATGTCTGTTGGATGTTCCCGCTCATTTTGGCCATCTTTTCAAAAAAGGGAATCAACTTTGTCAAGAATGAATTTGGAACTTTCACGCTGCTCTTATTGTCTAGTGAGAGACGAGGGCAACAATTTGACTTTCATTTGAAATCAAAATGGCTACAAAATGTGCACTAATCACATCAAATGAATTACAGCAATAGCCCATAAATCAAATCTGCTCATATGTAGCCTATAAACAAATGAATGAATACATAAACAGACTGTAGTCTAGGCGAACATATACAATAAAAGTTTGCTATGTCAGTCTATCGTGTGCTCACACACACACACACACACACACACAGACACACACACACACACTATATCCGTCTGAGGATAGCATTATAACTAATATTGGTGTATAATAAATAATGTGAGGTTATTTTTCCTTATTTGATGGGCTTTTTTGGGATTTGGGAGGTAAAAAACAAACTACGATGCCTCGGTACTGATTCAGACGTCAATTAGCACGTTATTTCAAACAATGACATTTTTAACATTCCACAGGGCATGGAACTAGGATGGGAACTTCCAAAACTGAGTCAACACTGACTAGACTTCAGCTTCAAATGCACGCTACAAAACATAAGTCATCCTAGGAACTAAGCCTGCCAAACAAAGATGTCTGAAATAATCAGAATCAAATTACAAAACCAACATTAGTCAGCATAGATTCTGTCTCAAGGCCAACACAGAAGCTCAAGAATGCACGGATGGAAAAAGGAAACGCAGTGAGTGACCAGCAGCTGCATACGTCAGTCATCGGTTCGAGCTAAAAAAAAATCCGACATTTACTCAGCCTGAACCATGACGATAGGTATGACTCCTTCCACTACTGACAGGATGTCTTAAACAATGGCTTTTGCATTTAGTCATGAGGTTAGGCGCTCGCTGTACATCACACTAGTGAAGGTCTTCTGGGAGATCCTTGTTACAACTAACTGCATATTTCTCTCTGCTTCTCTTGCTGTATGCTTTGGCCTCTCAGCTCTGGAGTGAGGAGGTGGAAAAAGTAAGTATGTCAATGTTTGTCTTACTGCCTGGTCTCCAGGATCAGTACGTCTCTAATGGACCCGGTCACACCATATGTTATCCAGCCTCGTCTAGGAGCAGAAGTACTTACACGTGTTTGGATTGGTCACATTAAAAGGCACATTCACAACACCAAAGATTGTAATAACCCACATTGATAATGACCCACACGTACTCTGTCGCTAGGAGCCTTTCAGACAATCTGACAATCTGACGAGCACTTAGTCTGAAGCATCCTGAGGCCTTGATTCCCATTCTATGGATCCAACACCTACCCATCAGGTTTCACTCTTACCACTCTTACAGTGCCCAAACAATCCAGTAGTACAAAACAACTGAAGTCTGCCCTGATGAGCGCTGCTTGATATACTGTATATTACCATATTTTCCGCACTATAAAGCGCACCGGATTATAAGGCGCACCTTCAATGAATGGCCTATTTTAGAACTGTTTTTATATATAGGGCGCACCGGATTATAAGGCGCATAGAATAGAATAGCGTCGTAAGCGTGTCTCTTGAAAGGTGCCATTTTGGGGTCTTTATACACACAAGTGGTGTTGGACTAGGAGTAAGCACAGTACCGGTGTTTACCGCGGTGCAGCTTTGTAGTTTACCAGTCGTACTGAAACATTTTGACAGAGCGCCGTGTACAACCAGTATGGATCAACCAATTAACCAATTGATCCATATATAAGGCGCTCCGGATTACAAGGCGCACTGTCGTTTTTTGAGAAAATTAAAGGCTTTTAAGTGCGCCTTATAGTGCGGAAAATACGGTACATAAATGTGTCTCTGCTGAGGGTTCTGGGCCATGAGAACACTTCCTGCCTATACAACAGTTAAATCACCAGGCTCATCATTACTCATTACCAGGCATGTCTCCAGACTCAAGTATCCCAAGGGACATGAAGGAAATGTGTCACTAATACTCTTCCTGTTGTTTCAGGCTGAACATGAGCTCCGAGTGGCCC
>NW_027466510.1:0-17500 GCF_050575085.1 Anarhichas minor
TTTTGATTATTCTGAAGAAGTCGTATCTGTTGAGTTGCTTGTTTTTGTTTTTGTTACTGTGGAAAGATTTATTTTCTAAATCTTGTAAAGAAAAGCTGTTAATGTTTTTTATTTCTGTAAAAACACACAGAATGACCGTGAACTTAATATATATGTATATGTATATATATACATATACATATACATATACATATACATATACATATATAATAATAATGTATGTTCTGAATGTAACACTGAGGCTGATGGAGCGTGTTATTTATCTCAACATGTTTGTGCTGCTTTGACCTCGATGTGTTTGTCTGATGTTACTCTGAAGAAGAGCTGCATGTTATTATATACGACAGTATTTATACACACTCAGTAAATCATATCTGGTGTTAAACACACGGCATCCGCAGCATGTTGAGATATCAAACTCTTCCTTTATCTGCACTGAACACAGAGAGGGTTTGAGTTCGTGAAGCTCCGGCGGCGTATGAAGGACGCTGAAGGTGAAATATGAATTCATAAATCACGGAGGAGGATAATATTCAGAGGGAAAAGTCGTAGATTTAAAGATCAGAGATTTAAGTATAAATGGTTCCAAGGTTTTTTTGTTTTTCTTTCTCGTAAATTTACAACTTTTTCTACGACAATTTTTTTGGTCCGAAAATTATGATTTTTCAAGATTAAAGGAATAAATTTACGAGAAAAAAACCCTGAATATTTTCTGAGATTATAAAGGTTCATCCAACCTTGCAAAGTGATGTACTTCCTTCACAAACAAATTAAAAACTTTAACTTCAGAGAATATCCAAGTTTTTTGTTCTTTTGTAGTAAATTGACGACTTTTTTCGCTCTTTTTCTCGTAACTTCACTCATTTAATCTCGGATGTTCTGAGTGTTCTCTCTGAATATTACCCACCTGCCCCGGCTCTGTGTTATGTTTTAATTTTACATTTTTCCCTCCAATAGTTCTTTTATAACAGTAAAATCCTGCTTTAACATGAACAATAGTAATATAAAACATGAAATACTCGGGAGGCATTTCTATACTTTCAATACTTCAAGGTTTGTTTTTTTACTTTCACACAGACTTGTACTTGTACTTTAGTATAGTGTAGTACTTTAAAGATCTGAATACTTCCTCCTCCACCGTCTTTAAGACTTGGTTTGTACATTTACTGCTTTTTATTATTTATACTTTTAAAGTTCATAAAGAAATACGACTGAAACTAACGACTTCTCTTCTGTAATATTTCAGTTCATTTAGTTTATGAAGACACAATTATCAATTTAACGTGTCATGATGACAGAAAACATGTTCATTGTGTTTCACTTCATTTCTTTGTTTGATTTGTTTTTATTTCTGTATTTTTTAAAACTGATCCATATGAACCTTTATTTTCTATATTTCTTCATTAAATACTGAATTGAGTTTTATTTTCTGCTCTTTTCTTAATTCTCACCTCGTACAATATCATTTAATTCTCTAACTTCAGTCAGAGTTAGTGGACCTTAATATCGCGGCTCTGACGTTCATAATCTACATATTTCATAATCTGCATATTTCATGCGCTGTAGATTCTGGGATGTGGTTTTCCTGCATGTCTGATGTGTAAACCGTCTTTGTGTGTGTGTGTGTCTGTCAAAGTGTTTTTTATGCATGACTGAACATAAACTATATGCAAAGTGCATTTATAGATATATGAATGTGAAGCTCCTCGAACATGTGACGTCTCTCACCATCGATTCATCTCTTCTGTCCTGTTGCATCATGGGTATTTGCTGCTGAGTTGTGTGGACCGACTGTAACGACTGTGTAGTGTTTGTCTGAGGAAATATATTTCTACACAGATCAGCGTGGCTCCGTCTCTTATTATTGTATACAAGTATATTTTCACTGGTATAAAGTGTGAGAAAGTAAATGTATTAGACGGTTTGTCCTCCGTACCTTTAACTTCTTCATTGAGATGAATAGAGATGAATAGAGATGAATAGTGATGCATAGTGATGAATAGTGATGAATAGAGATGAATAGTGATGAATAGAGATGAATAGTGATGAATAGAGATGAATAGTGATGAATAGTGATGAATAGAGATGAATAGTGATGAATAGTGATGCATAGTGATGAATAGTGATGAATAGAGATGAATAGTGATGCATAGTGATGAATAGAGATGAATAGTGATGAATAGAGATGAATAGAGATGAATAGTGATGAATAGAGATGAATAGAGATGAATAGTGATGAATAGAGATGAATAGAGATGAATAGTGATGAATAGAGATGAATAGTGATGAATAGAGATGAATAGTGATGAATAGAGATGAATAGTGATGAATAGAGATGAATAGTGATGAATAGAGATGAATAGAGATGAATAGTGATGAATAGTGATGCATAGTGATGAATAGTGATGAATAGAGATGAATAGTGATGCATAGTGATGAATAGAGATGAATAGTGATGAATAGAGATGAATAGTGATGACAGCAGAGAGGTTGAGCATCAGCTTCATGCTGAACAGAAGAAACAGAGTTCCCTCACATTAGGAGTCAAGTCCTCAACATCCTGCAAACATCTCAATATAAATGGTATAAATATGTATTTGTATCTATTTGAACAGATGTCCCTCTTAATACTTCTTTGTCTTACTTCTAAGGTGATGTTCTAGAACTAGAGTTCCCAGAATACTTTGGGGATGTGAACAGGAAGTGTAACGTTGCCACGAGTCAGTCAGTTAGCGGTTTGCTACAAATACTTCATGTCGTGTATTTGTACACACTTACTCCAGTTGAAGTGCTGCGATGTGTTCATCAGCAGCTGGTGTTTGACTTCTGTCAGCAGATCTCTGAGACACTGAAGTTACAAAGTCCTGCAGCTCTGAAGAGCTTTCAGCTTTATTCACGACGGTTATTCCAAAGTGTGTTTTAAGTATTTTATTTATTTATTTATTCTCATATTTACATGATGGTTTGGTGCTTAAACTCTTCTGTTATTTCGTTGCCTTTTTCTAAATAATGTATTTACAAGTTTAGTTTAATTTATTTATTTATCCCCCCCCCCAAAAAAAAAAAAAAAAAAACGAAAGTACATCAATTGAAGTACTGAAGTACAATGATGAGATCCCTCTGCGTTCCGTTCGTTTTGTCCTGCAGTACTTGTTGTACTTGTACTCTGATAAAGTACCTCTCACCGATGGTTCTCAGCTCCTCCAGCAGAGGGACTCGCGTGCTTTTCATTATCTTCAGATCAGCACAGAATATCAGTTTTGTCATTTTTGTGCTGGAGGACAAATTCTACAAATGATTTAAGTTCACAGAGGAGGAAGTTCAGAGGTCAGAGGTCACCGTGCTCTTGATCTCCTGTGATGGACTGATGAGGAGCAGAAGCTGCACCGGTCCACGAGTTCAACGAGTCGATTAATCGACAAATATTTTCATCATTTTTCAAGTTAAAATTGATGATTGAAGCTTCTGAAATGTGATGAGTTGACACTTTTCTTTGTCATATCTGATTATAAACTGAATATTTTCTGACACTTTACAGACAAAATGATGAATCGATTCATCGAGAAAATACTTTTACTTTTGGTACTTTAAGTATATTATGATACAAATACTTTTGCGATTCTAGAGTTTGAATGCAGGATATTTACTTGTCCCAGAGTACTTCTTTTCATTGGTATTACTACTTATGATCAGAGTACTTCTTCCGCCACTGGTTAGACAGAAAATGGAGATAATCACAATATTAATAACTTATATTTCTCACATGAATCTCTTTCTGGATCAGAGCAGACTGCATCGGCTGAAGAAGAGCGTGCGGCGCGATCAGAAGCTGCTGAAGAGCTGCTGGGTGTGAGGAGGAAGTGACATCATTTATTCTACTTACATTTTGGATTTTTTTGGATGCTTTTATGTGTTCATCACTTTAAATACTTTGTGTACTGCAGGTAGTTTTATCTGTAACAATACATCATTATTTATTGATTATATTTTATATTAATAAGTGCAAAGTAACTTGCTGTAGTGCAGTACAAATGTACAATAATTATCTTTGAGATGTAGTACAGTATAATTATAAAGTAGCAGAAATAAAGTACAAGTACTTAAGTACAGTACATGTACTTGTACTTCAGTCAGAAACAGAACCATTAAATAGAAACGCATGAATTGTAAATGATTCGGTAATATAAAGTACCTCAATATTGTATTTGAGTACAGTCCTTGAGTAAATGTAATTAGTTACTTTATGTCCCTGTATTGTTTAATGTTTGTAGTATTTTCCTATTTACAGTAACAGTGGAATATAACTAGTCAATTTACACAAAGTACAGGTACTTTATGTCATACTACTACTTCATACTTTACTACTTAATAAGAGTAGTATTTCCCTCTGAGAGGTAGTGGGGTAGAAATATAAAGTAGCAGAAAATAGTCAAGTGAAGTACAAGTACATAAGTACAGTTGAGTAAATGTAGTTTCCAACATCAGTCAGAGCCATTAAATACAAAACATGAAGTAATAGTTACTCAAGTGAAGTACAAGTACTTATACAGTACTTCAGTACGTAGTTACTTTATGTCACTGTATTGTTTAATATTTGTAGTTTTTCCAGTAACGGTGGATCCAACTAAGTAAATATACACAAGTACAGTTAAGGTACTTATGTACTATACTATACTTTCTACTACATACAGTATTAGTTCCCTCAGAGTGAAGTAGTAATATCAAATGGAAAAACTCAAGTATCTTAAACTTGTAGTTCAGTAAATGTACTTCGTTACTTTCCACCATTTAAATTAGATGCAGAAACATTTCAGAACTATTTCTGAAATGATTTGAATGTATTTCCTTTTGATAAGAACTGTGAGTGGAGACATTTCCTACTCTGAGTATTTGTACTGTACTGCAGCTCGTGTGTGTGTAATTGTGTGTGTGTGTGTGTGTTGTGCGCACATGCTCAGTGGAGGTTTCTTTTTTTTTTTGCGCACAGAGGCTTTAAGAGCGGAGCGGCTGGAGGCAGACGGCAGCAGAGAGACCGGAGAGACACCGGAGGAGAGCTGGAGCTCCGTCAGCTGCGCGTCTCAGACCCCGGATGAACCGACACCGACACCGCGGAGGAGGAGGAGGAGGAGGACCCGGCTCTGTGCGGGGCTCCCGGAGCTAAGGCGCATGTATCCGCGCCACGCGGGGCTCTTTACGCACAACTTCTCCTCCATAGACTCTTTATAAATATATATTTTATATTGATATAGTTTCCTCATTATTGTCATCATGGTGCTGGGCAAAGTGAGGGCCCTGGCGGTCTACTTCGACAGCCTGAACGAGAACAACCTGCCGGCGTTCTCCGGCGGAGACCAGGTGTCCGGGCGCGTGGTGGTGCAGGTGAGCGGAGACGTGCGCGTGAGGAGCTTGGAGGTGACCGCGAGAGGAGTCGCCAAGGTGCGGTGGACCGAGTCCAGGAACACCGGAGCGAACACGGCGTACACGCAGAACTACACGGAGGAGGTGGAGTACCTGCAGCACCGGGACACGCTGATCGGAGAGGACCGAGGTAAGACTTTGTTTACACGATCAGCTGATCGCTGCACAAACTTTTGAGACACCAGCTGATTCCTGTGATTTCATAAAAAATAAAAAACTGAAAAAACTTTATTAATACAGAGACAAAAACAAAAGAAGCCTGAAAACATCCGCTGGTGACAGTTTTTGGTGCTGATGCAACAGCTGATGTTCTCTCTTCAAACGAGCGCGTGCATTATGGAATCAAACGGCTGCACGTGCACACAGTGAAGCTTTTAATTAATAAGAGGCTGTTGTTGCTTCACATCTCAGTTTACTGCAGGAAGGAGAACACAAGTTGAGAAACACAAAAAGAAAGAAATCGATCCAATAAAAAATCCAACGGTTTTTTTATGGTTGATGTTTTGTGCATCGATCCGACTGAAGGAGGAGAAACGTGTTTCCTTTACTGATGACATCCTGAAGCGAGGCTCAGCAGCCAACTCCCTTTGTTAGAAGCGGTTCAAACCTGTTCACAAACGGCCAGAGAGGGGGGGGGGGGGGGGGGAGGAGGGAGGACCCAGCTGACTCTCTGTGAGTGTGTGTGTGTGTGTGTGTGTGAGTGTCCGTTGAATAATATGAGCCGCTGTTTAAAGCTCCACCTGTTGTTTTGTGCTTGTTTTACTTGTAAAACGATGCAAACAGGACAGTTTGATGTGAATGAGATAATAACTGAACCATGTGAGGCAGACTGGTGGTTCTGCTCTAAATGTGAGAACATGTGAAGGATTGAGAGACATTTCGTCCACAAGAAGCAGAAGAAGAAGCAGAAACATGGAGGACTTTTGTTTATTTAATGGACTTCCTGTCAGAGGTTTGTTTCTCTGATGGAGGTCTAAGGTGAAGAAGAAGTGAAACGATGACATCAGAGTCAACTTTAGGGATGAAGTGATGAACTCTTGACTCAAAGGAAAGGATGAACATTCCTGAGCTTTTGATTGCGTCACATGATCTTCCTCAGCTGAAGATCCTCAAATATAAAAAGCTCAAAATATCTGCAGATTTAAGAACTGAAGTTTACAGAACAAGAAATGACAAACCAGGGTTAATCATTTCAATAATAATCTATTCATTAATGTAGAAGAGAATAAAAGTAAGATTTAACAAAAGTATAAACAATAAAATAACAGAAATCATGTAAAGACAGAGATGTAGAGACAGCGGTCCTCTGGACAGAGACATGTACATAAAACCTCCGACATCACAACAAGAGATACTCATTCAAAGAGACGTGTTTGTACTCGCTGTACGCCTTCTTTTCTGTCTCTTTGTTTTTGGCTCAGTTTTTAGTCGTTTTTGTCTCTTTGTGTTCGTTTTGTCTCTTTTTGGTAGTTTGGTGTCTCTCTGTAAGTGAGGACCTACTTACCTCGATGACATCACTGACATGAGTCTATTTATTGAACATTAAATCTTTATCTGATGATGTGAAGCTTCCTATGCTTGTAGTAGTTTCAGGGTTTTACACGGGTTTCTGGAGAGGTTTTATACTTCTTGTTCTTTATTGATTGAGCCGGAAACCTTCGATCTGATCTAAACACAAAGATATTCATATTAATATCACACGAGACAAAGAAATCTGAAGACAAAACAAACAACTTAAAGGAAAACAGCTGCTTCAACTTTGTGATTTAAAGTTCATCGTTAGACCTCAGCTGAGGAAGACCATGAGATTTGATGGAAAGCTCCAGAACAGCTGCTAAATGGATCTCCTGGTGAGATGTCTGTAGTTTTCATCAACAGTTTACATGTTGAACTTTTGTACCAGGATGTAAATGTGATGAAGATTCTGTAAATGTGATGAAGATTCTGTAAATGTGATGAAGACTCTTTATTTCCTCTTTAAATGTGATTTATTTTGAAAGAGTAAAGAATCAAATGGTGTGAGTGTGAAAGCTGTTTCTCTCCTCATCTTTTATTTAAGCCTCAGAGTTTCAGGTCTACCTGTTAGTTCACTGTTGGTGTCTAACGCCCTTCCTCCTCTTCCTCCTCCTCCTCCTCTTCCTCCTCCTCCTCTCATGCAACACACCACATGGCTGTACTAATGTGGGAAGGGGCTTGTCTCAGCCGAGCCAATCAGAGCCCAGATTGTAATACGTGTCACGTTCTCCTCCAATGAGGAGCCGAGTTGTGATGCAGGCGTTGGAGTTTCCAGCTGAAGGAGGCTGATCAGTCTGGTTCATACCGGTCTACTCCTGCTCTCTCTGTGTGTGTGTGTGTGTGTGTGTTCGCGGCCAACCTGACACACACATGCATGCAAGCTGTTGATAACAGCTCTCAGCCGAACACAGACAGACAGACAGAGGGACAGGCAGAGGGACAGGCAGAGGGACAGACAGAGGGACAGACAGAGGGACAGACAGAGGGACAGGCAGAGGGACAGACAGAGGGACAGACAGAGGGACAGACAGAGGGACAGGCAGAGGGACAGGAAGCTGACATCATCATGTTTAATCTGAAGAACAAATAAAGAAAAGAGGAAGTAGAGTTCACGTTTCTCTGTTTGTAGCTTCAGCTTCTTCACTGCTGCTGAAACTAAAATACAGGAATACAGTTACATTATTTCAACATATATAGAGTATTTGAACTGCGTGGTACTAGTACTGTTACTGTAACAGAGTATTTGAACTGCGTGGTACTAGTACTGTTACTGTAGTAAAGGATCTGAATACTTCCTCCTCTGGTTTCTCGTACGGCTTCAACCAACAATCATTTTCATTAACATTTATTTATTAAATTAAGTAATTAATTTATGTTAATAAAGTAACGTCGTCGTCATATTGTTTGTTTTTGTTCGACCAAATGTCCAAAACCCTAAAATATTCTGTGTACTTTGATACAAAAACAGAGAAAAGCAGTAAATCTGCATATTTGAGGGACTGAAAACTATTCTGCGATCGTGAAACGTGTTCTCTGTGTTTCAGATGAAGAAGGTCCAGAAGAAGGTCTCACAGTTCTCCACGCCGGACTACACGAGTTCGCCTTCAGCTTCAACCTGCCTCAGATGTGAGTACTGACTCAGTACATTTACTCAAGTACAAGTACAATGTAATGAGGTACTTTCCGAGAGTATTTTTTTAGTTTAATGCTACTTTATGCTTCATTTCAGAGAGAAATATTGAACGTTTTGCTCGACTGAATTCTTCTGACAGCTGTAGTTACTTTACAGATTCAACTCTAACAATAACAACATCTGATACGTGTTTAGAAAACTACAAAGTGTTTTTAATAAAGCACATTTCAGACAAGTTGTTAGCAGTTCCACCAAAGAGATAAAAGTTTAAATATGACGTTTATTTAAAAGTTATTGTTTGGATTCAAAGCAAATGGAAACAGATTTATTGAATAAATGAGGACGTATGAAAACATGAAATGTTCTCTTCTTCTTCTTCGTTGTCTTCTTTTTCTTCTTCTACTTTTTCTTCTTTAACTTTTTCTTCCACTTCTTCTTCTTCTTCTTCTTCCACTTCTTCTTCTTCTTCACGCGGTAACGTCTCCGGACGGCTAACCTGGCCCGTAAGCGCCCTGAACCTAAATCGGTGTCCACGATGAACGAGCGCGGCGCCGTGCGTCCATGAGGCAGCATGGACGTGACCGGGTGTGCCTCCGGTGGTAAGAGGCAACTGTATCTGGAGCTCCCTTCGAGCTAGGTGCATTGTGCCGTCTCGAAGTCCACTCGGAGCGAATCGGGGCACACAGAGCGAGAGTGAAGGTCGTAGTCTAAAGGTCTGTGGGGAGTCCAGTCTGGGTACCCCGACCCCAGACCTCGGGCTGCCCGTCAATGCAGATCTGCGGGGTGTGATCGCGGCGGTGCCCTAGGCCAACATCGTGGCCCGTAGGAGGGGAGACGTTACCGCGTTATCCCTTCAGATTTATCTGGTGTCTCTGTGGAGGGGCCCCGACCCTTAGGTTGGGAACCACTGAACTAAACTAGCTATACAGGAAATATTTCACTGCACAATGAGCACTTTTACTGATGATACTTTAGGTACATGTCCCTGATAATACTCCTTTAACTTAAGTAGGAGTATGACTGCAGGACCTTTACTGGTAATGGAGTATTTAAACATTATTGTACTTGTACACTAATACTACTCTCTCTGTCTCAGGGCTCTGGCCACCTCGTTTGAAGGTAAGCATGGCAGCGTGAGGTACTGGGTGAAAGCTGAACTGCACCGTCCGTGGCTGCTGCCGGTCAAAGTGAAGAAAGAGTTCATTGTGTTCGAGCACATCGACATCAACACGCCGCTGCTGCTGGTAAGAGACACTTTATCTGTGGTTCTAAAGGAGTACCAACACTTTATCTGTGGTTCTAAAGGAGTACCAACACTTTATCTGTGGTTCTAAAGGAGTACCAACATTTTATCTGTGGTTCTAAAGGAGTACCAACATTTTATCTGTGGTTCTAAAGGAGTACCAACACTTAATCTGTGGTTCTAAAGGAGTACCAACACTTTATCTGTGTAGCCTTGTAATATAAAAGTGTTTTCGGTAGAACCCCCTGGGTGGGTTCTAGATGAAAGTCTTGTAATAAACCATTACACCATAGAAGGGTTTTCTTTAAAACCTCTCATAGGGGGTTCTGGGTTGAACCTTTCACAGATGGTTCTAGGTGTAACTCTTTAAAAAAAGGTTACTCCAGGAACCAAAAAGGGTTCTCCCATGAGGACAATCCAAACAACCCAAATGGATCTAGATAGCACCGTTATTTCTTAGTGTATTAAACAAACAAAATATTACATGTTAATTGGTGAATTTTAGAGATTTTCATGGACAAATTCAGTTTCTTCAGACAGCGCTAGGCTAGCTGTTTCCAGTCTTTATGCTAAGCTAACCAGCTGTAGCGTCATGTTGACTGAACATACATGAGTGTGGTATCAATCTTCTCCTCTAACTCTCGGCTACGAAGCGAATGAGCTCATTTCTCAAAATGTTCCTTTGAGAAGGCGATATTATCCGTGATGTTGTGGAAGCACTAACCCGGGTGATGGTGTGCTTCAGGCCCCTCAGGCTGGTTCTAAGGAGAAGACGCTGTGCTGCTGGTTCTGCGCTTCAGGCCCGATCTCCCTCAGCGCCAAGATCGAGCGAAAGGGCTACACACCAGGTGAGCCGCCTCTCCCCCTTAACTCCTTCAACTCTTTCCTTTATTTTTACTCTCAATGTTTCACTTATTTCACTTCTCTCTCAGTCCGACAGACTGATCTCTTCTCCCTTCTCTCCAAGGCGAGTCGATCCAAATCTTCGCCGAGGTGGAGAACTGTTCGTCCCGGGTGGTGGTGCCCAAGGCGGCCCTGTACCAGACCCAGACCTTCTTCGCAAAGGGCAAAGGAAAGCAGATCCAGCAGCTGGTGTCCAACCTGAGAGGAGACCCTCTGCCTCAGGGGAAGAGCCAGAGCTGGGAGGGCAAACTGCTGAAGATCCCCCCGGTGTCGCCCTCCATCCTGGGCTGTCCCATCATCAGAGTGGAGTATGCCCTCGTGGTGAGTCCAGGTTTCTCTGCACCTCAAAGCCACTATGTGTAGAGTCTGACCCGGGTACACTGAAGACCAGAAGGACTCAGATCCTCTAAATATGTTAGTATCACAATACAAACATGACAAGTAAAAGGTACCATAAATATTTTAGTATTAAAGTATTATTGTATTAAAAGTTAAAGTAAGAGTATCACAATGATAAAAATATGCTGTTACAAAATTATACTTGAGGACATAAGTTTTATAGTATCAAAAGTAAAACTATTCAAAATGCACTCTTCAGTTTATACCATGTTGTCATATTTCTTACTTCAAATTTACCAGCTAACATGAAAAACGACACACTACAGTAACGCAGTAAAAACTAATAAGAAACTGTACACTAATAACCTGCTGGTTATATATTAAAGTTAGTGCTGGGCAAGTTAACGCGTTAACTCATTCATTCATTAACGCCGACAATTATTTTTTCACGCAGTTTATTTTTTATTATTAAGCGGACATTTTTAACACAAGAACCGACCGACCGACCAACAGCGAGCGGTGAACAGCTGTTTGTGTGGCGTCTCTTCCGTCTCTTCCTGTTTCCTTCACCTACATTCCCCTGGGTCCTAAGTCCCTCCATGTACAGCTTCTTATTCCCCTCTATGTACCAACGTACATTTATAACAAATACCACATATATTACGGTAATCAGCGTTGAATATGTGTCTGACCTAAATACCAAAAACAGAAAAAAAGAAATGATTAATTTAAATGATTTTTTTAAAGTGTTTTGTTTGTAATATGTATAATAAGCATCATTTAGTATCACTACTGAGAACATAAAAACATGACGTAGATAGATTTGCAGTTTTCAAGAAGTATATTTAAATTTCATCTCTTACACACATGAAGATAAAGTTATGAACACCGGCTGAATATCTATGATCAGAATCATTATAACTGTGTTATAACTGCTGCTGTGTAAAGGGAATACTGCTGCTAACAACAACCTGATGTGTTTAAAGTGTTTAAACCAAATGTTATTGACCTTTGTTCATATAGCAGGACTTTAAAATAAAAGTGCACAATACACTACTTTTTAATTCATTATTGAACTTTGCCATAACAATGAGATTAATCGCAAAAAAACATGCGATTAAATATTTTAATCATTGCCCAGCACAAGTTTATTGTTGTTATTATTATTATTATGTTTTTATTCATTTTATTGTGTTTTATTTTCATTATGTTTTTAATAATAATTATTAGAATAAATGAGGGATGTATTGTTGGCGAGTGTAGCTGGAGGAGGTTCAGGACGGTGTTGTCTTTGACTGTAAAACAACGTTCCTGTTAAAGAACGAGGAGTTCTCGTCTCTTCACACTCAGGTCTGTCAGCTTGTGTAACGCACCAACAGCTCATGTGTATATGAAAATACTTCATCACCTCAGGAGCTCATATGAACTGGTCCAACTGGCTCCCACTGAGACCCCCCCCCCCCCCGTCTCCCTGCAGGTGTACGTGGACGTTCCCGGCGGGTTGAACTTGTCTCTCTCGCTGCCGTTGGTGATCGGGACCATACCTCTGCACGCCTGCTCCTCCCGAACCTCCAGCATCAGCAGCAACTGCAGCACTTTGAGCTGGCTGGGTCTGTCCGAGAGGCCTGAGGGTACGAACACACACACACACACACACAGACACACGTGTGTTTTCTCTGTCGCTGCACTGAGGGTCTCTAACGCTCGTCTGTTGTTTTTGCAGCGCCGCCGAGTTACGGCGATCTGTCGATATCAGAGTCTCAGAGGCGGGAGTGTCTGCACGGCTGTGAGAGGTCTGAGGACCAGGACCAGGACCAGGAGGCTCTGCTCACTTACATCACAGAGTTCAGATATCTGCCCCCCCCACTCTACTCTGAGGTACAGTTCATACGCACACTCATAAACACACCGTCAGCAGACAACTGTCACTCACTGCAAGAGAGTACAAAACGTACAACATATACATGAAGATACAATAAGAGTATACAAAATATATAAAGTATATATTAAGATGATATACAAAGTATCCACTTAAGATACATGAACAGGTATCATCTTTCAAAACTACTTCTAAACACATCATTATACTTCAGCTGAGCGTTACAGGAGTTTTGAGGATTTTTTGGGTAAAGCCGAGCTAGCTGTTTCCTCCTGTTTCCAGTCTTTGTGCTAAGCTAAGCTAATGTAACCGGCTGCAGCTTCACATGTATTGTACAGATGTGAGAGTGGCATCGATCTGAACATCTGTCTGTGATGTCATCACACCTCTGACTTCTACTACTGAGGGATCACATCTTTCAGTTGTATTTAGCTTTTTGGCCTCAAGTTGACAATTAAAATTAAAGAAGACATTTAAAAGAATACGGGATTCAAAAGGATTTAGATTTTCTATCCTGTCAACATGAGGAAGTTTAAATATGTGCTTTATATGTATTGCTCCATCAGCAGCCGGTAAAGACGGCGCTCTGTCCCCCCCCTCAGGTGGATCCGTACCCCGACCCCGTGGAGGTGTGCTCGGCGGCGGCCGTCAGGAGACCCGACACGTGTCCGTCCCGCTGAGGAGAAGCTCGTGAGCTCTGAGAGGCTTCATGCACAGCGTCACCCCTCGACTCCAGCCAGCTTCTTACCAGATTATATATCACCATAAATAAGGCTGGGGGGGGGGGGGGAGTCAGCTGAGAGAGTATTCGGTGACCGCACTGACATATGGACCAGGGATTTTCTATCCTGTGTATCCTGTGCTCACGATGAGGCAAAAAACAGAGTTCCTTGACACCACTGTGTGACTCTGACGAGGCAGAACACAAACACGACGCCTCCACGGTGAATTTTGCACAAACCGTTGTTACTGTTTTTTCCTTTTTCGGTGGTTTTATATATTCTGCAGATTGCCGCGGTCTTTTTTTTTATTCTTTTGTGCGGTAGATTCTGTCCACACAATATTCTCTTAAATATAAATGACACCTTTTTTCAAGACGAGGACAAAAGCTACAAGTTCAGTTATTAAAGGAGAGTTTGAGCTCTGGGACAAGAAACAAATACAAACACTTCGAGCACTGACAGTAAAGCTCAGATTGTGTGTGAGTGTGTGTGAGAGAGAGAGAGGTGTGTGTGTGTGTGTGTGTGTGTGTGTGTGTGTTGGTTTAAATGACCAGGGTCTAGAGAAAAAGCACAACTCCAACCAACCAAGATAAAGTACCACAAGTCGCCTGTCGGGTTCTGCTCTGAACTGAAGCTTCTCTTGCTGTAGATTTTATTTCATTATTATTTTTATTTTCCGAACATGGATGTTAAGAAGCTTTGTGCTCAAGAAAAAAAAGATAAAAAAAGATAAAAATGTTTACAGATGAATATATCAAATTGAGAATGTTGTTCAAACAGCTTCCACCTAAAACTTCAAAGTGCAATATATTTTTGTATGAGTACTCTTATTTTATTTTTTTTTTTTTGCACTAGTTTTTCATATACTCTGTTGCTGTTTATTCCATTTCTGTGCATTATATATTATTATCATGATCTTACTGCTGTCATGATCAATTTTTTGATAAAATAAAAGGTTTATTTTATAAAATAATGAGTCATTTGTAGTGTTTCTGTACATTATGAGATAGTAAGTCATAATTATGAGATAGTATCTCATTATAATGACTTACAGGATCTTTATTTGTTCCTCACAATGAGCTTCCATACAAACATGAAACCTGTTTTTGGGATTCAGTGAGAATTACACTTTACAAATATATAATTATCTCAGTCGTCCATCGTGAATAAACGCTCATAAACCCGCTTGGAGAACATGAGCTCCGTATTACTGCAGACCTTCCCTGAGAATCCTCATGATGTTAAGTTTACTCCAGTATTTAAGTAATCCAGTGATAGTTGTGTGTACATTCATGTGTACACTGTAAACCAGAGCTGCTACTAGTTCATTCTGCATACTTTAAATCGAGCCACTGTGCCAACGTGTAAACAAATATTGGCTGAATGTGTGCGACTCAGTAAACCCCCGGCCTACACTCACAGTCAGTGTAACAGCAGCTGATCCGTCATCCCGGTTTCTGCAGAGACAACAAACCAGATGTGAGCCGGAGCTCTCGTGAGCCGCTGCACACTCTGCAGAAAACAGAATTGAGCTTAAATTCACCAAAAGTTACCATTACATAATGCCTCATTTGCATATTTAAACACAATATTTCAGAAAACTTGTAATACAAATAGTACTCCTCTTAATGTGAGTGATGAAGTGGTGAAGTTTCATGGTGATATCTATGAGTTCATGTTTTGACCCTATTCACCCGTAGTGTCTTCAGAATGTCTGTAATTTAACTAAACGTCTTTAAAGTATTTTCACAGCGTGGTATTAGTACTTTTACTTAAGTAAAGGGTCTGAATACTTCCTCCACTCAAGTACTTTGAGGTAAGTTTGTACTTTACTTCAGTCTCTACACTTTTATGCTACTTTATTTCTACTACGTCACGTTTCAGTCAAACAAAGTATCGCGTTAGTTCCGGTAACGCACTGAAGTCAGGCTTCTATCTGCCGTATGCTTCACAATCATTGGCCCATTCACAGGCATGTGACCAGCAGCCTCCAATCACATTCTCGCAGGTGCATAGCACGGGAAAGTTTCTAAAGCATTTTATTACTGTTTCCTGTTATCCTTTTAAATTTCTGCTGGTGTTATTCAAATATTATTTCCTGTAGCAGTTGAGCTAATTTCTTCAGATGTCCTCAACATGATAACCTTTTCTTTTTATTATTGTGATAAAGTTAAAATACTTTTGTTGTTTTGTGGGCGTTTCCTGTCTACAAACTGAAGGCTGTCATAATGACCTCATAGTAAACCAGTAACATGACTCTTTAGAGGTGTGACATCCTGGCTGACTTAAACCAATGAGAAACAGCAGCTTGTTTGGTTCCAAAACAATAAAAATAACATAAATAATAATCATCACTTTGTACTTCTATCGACTGTCACCAAGTCTCACGCTGAGCCTCTAAAATCAGCTTTTATTCCACCGCCTTTGGTTTCTGCAATGTGGAGAAACTGTCAAAATTGAACATGTATCACCCATTTGTTGCTTGATTTACAGTTAAAGGCACATAAATAACTCTGAATAATCACAATCTCTAAGCTGTTTGAGTTAGTTTGGTCTATCAGCTCATGCATGCTGTTTGTCTGAATATACTTTACTTAAACATTTATTTGTGGTTGAATCATAAAGGAACCATTTTAAAGTTTATCTGAGGTTTCCTGACTGTCTATAAGAAGTGGACGTATGGTGACGTCACACATTGGGTTGTGGACTCATGTTTTACAGCCTTGAGTTCAGCGTTCTGTCCGTTAGGATCTTGGTTTTCGTCAGTCGCCATGTTGGTTTTTTGCAGCCAGAAGTGACAGAAGAGGGCGGAGTTAAGTACAACCACATGCGTGTGAAAACACACTGTGAAAGGTTAAAGTTGAAAGACGAAAAATTCAGACAACTCCTCTGGTAGAGACCTGTCAATCACCGTGTAGCCCCGCCCTAAAGCATCCCCTGCTTTATGGTCTGTTTGACTCTAAATGGACCATAAGTTACTAAATGAACATCATGCTGTATTGAAGAAGACTTGAAACTAGAGATTGAGACCATAAACTCATGTTTACAATGTTTACTGAGGTAATAAATCAAGAGAGAAGTAGAGTCATTTCCTCATAGACTTCTATGTAATCAGAGGAGTGACTGTGTGGCTGTAAATGGTTATCAAGATTTCAAGGCTTTTGGCATATGAAAGTGGGCGTGGCTTAATCTCTCAGCCCCTCACACACCTTTTTATGTATTTTTAAAACTCTGCAGTCGGTGAACTTAGGCTCGGATCTGTGGGTGAAGTTACACTTTCTAAGTAAGATTAGGGTTTTTACTTGTACTTACGTGTATTTTTATTTTGCTGTGTCGTACTTTTACTCAAGTAAAGGGCACGAGTACATGTGTGCATGTAGAAGTGTGCAGCAGACTCCGATCCATTCTTATCATTGAACCCTCAGACTAACCGTGTCTAACTCTTCTTCTATGAAAACATATCCTGTTCATAAGTGTTTCTACCGTGACTCTTTAATTACTGCGCTGTGAACAAGAACAAAAAACACAAAAAACACAAACCCTCCTCCCACACAGACCAGAGGACACATGAACGATGTTTTGGCTTCCACCAAACAGGCTGCGTCTGTCCAGCTGATAAACACAAACTAGTTTCAACTGGATGCAGACAGGCAACGCAGACAGGCAGACAGACAGGCAGACAGACAGACAGACAGGCAGGCAGGCAGACAGACAGACAGACAGGCAGACAGACAGACAGACAGGCAGGCAGACAGACAGGCAGACAGACAGACAGGCAGACAGACAGACAGACAGGCAGGCAGGCAGACAGACAGACAGGCAGACAGACAGACAGGCAGACAGACAGG
>NW_027466510.1:20000-177500 GCF_050575085.1 Anarhichas minor
CAAACACCAAACACAAGGCAGTCACTAAGTTACTAATGTAACTAAGTACTTCTACTCAAGTACTTAGAGGTACTATTACTTTACTTGATTATTTTCATGTATTTACTCTAACAGCTTTTGTTACTTTGAAGAAACAGATTTCTGCTCACTAAACATGTTTTGTTTTAAATTAAATTGTCCAACATTTGTATACAAGTACAGCTGATCTTAGAAAATATATTGTTTTGATCTCGTGGTTTAATACTGTGTAGAGCAATATTAAACATGTATTAATATGTGAGCGATCACATATTAATACATGTTAAATGGTGATAGTTTAAAATAATAAAGTAAATTGAACATTGAGAAGATAATTGGCAGATTGATTCATAGTGAATGTAATTGTTAATTTAGAAGTTATGTAAACTTTGTAGAGTTTCAGCACAAATATAAGTTTTTACTCAAGTAAAGTACCTCAATATTGTTCTTAAGTATTTCCATTTATCATACTTTTTACTTCTACTCTGCTACATTTAGTGGAAAATATTGTACTTTTTACTGCCTGACAACTTAAGCTACTTTACAAATAATAATTTTGCAGTAAAAATTATATTATATGCTTATTAATAACAACGCTTTGTCCAACTTCAGCAGCAATATTTGAGTGAGAAGGATTGTGGCGCCCCCTGGCGGCCAGTCTGTAGAAGTGAGACATGGCAGCAGTTTGGTGTTGGTTTTTATCTAATACTACAACTAATACTACAACTACTACTAGAACTACAACTAATACTACAACTACTACTAGAACTAATACTACAACTACAACTACTACTACAACTACTACTACTACAACTACTACAACTACTACTACAACTACTACTACAACTAATACTACAACTACTACTAGAACTACAATTACTACTACAACTACTACAACTAATACTAGAACTAATACTACAACTAATACTACTACTACTACTACAACTAATACTACAACTACTACTACTACAACTAATACTACAACTAATAATACTACAACTACTACAACTAATACTACAACTACTACTACAACTACTACTACAACTACTACTAGAACTACTACTACTGCAACTACAACTACACCGAGCTGGAGCTGAGATTTTAGAAATATTAAGCCGGCTGAAGAAAGACAAAATGAAACCCTCATAACTTCTAAAGTAACTTTTTATTTATTCATTTAAATACCAAATCTTGCTTCTCAGCTTTCACAACCTTTTCTTTAGTTTTTAAAGTACATTGTGTTGTTTTTCATTGTTAAATTAGTCTAACTAATAAATGTACTATTCATTCAGAATTATAGTTAGAAGTATTAAGATCCTATACTACAGTAAAAGTACTAATACTACACTATAAAAATAGTCCAATACAGGTAAAAGTACTGCATTCGAAGCCTAACTTGAAGTGAGTGAGTATTAAAGGTAATTCACAGTAAAAGTACTTATTGTACAGCAAAATGTTCTTTCTGGATTAATATTATATTTTACTGCTGTAGATGTTTTAACTCCTTTATATACTGTTGGCTTCTATATGACTGTATTATGACATAATATACTAGACTGTTTTTTTAATGACATATTATACTATAACTTTAAAAAATCTTTTTAATGACATTCGGTCCTCGCAAAAATAAAAGCACACGTGATCATTGTAACAGAGCCTGTTTTTATTTTTGTATATTTTTCTGCAAAATACAAATACTATCACATCTCTGTGAGGGAGTTGATGTACATGTACATGATCTCTGACTTTGTTTTTCTTCTGAGAAACTTTGTCTCCAGGTGGCGACAGAAGGCCAGCTTATGCCGCTAACAATCTGTTAATATTTAACTGGTGTTATTAGAAGCACGTAGTGGGAAAGCTTTTACATTTACAGTACAGACAGTCAAATCATATCATGGGGGGGGGGGGGGGGGGGTCTGAGGTACAAGTCCAGGCAGTTACTAAAAGAAACCCAAAAAACACGATACACAGTTTGGTTAGTTTACACCTGAGGACGAGCTCCGGGCTCTGACGTCCCTCAGCTTTGTTAAACCCACAGTCGGGTTCAGTTAATCTGAGAACAGCTGACCAGCCCGGAGACAACCGGTCACCATGAAGAAACACATCGGGGCTCCGCCCTCTTTCTTCTCCAACAGACACCATTGTGTGGTCTGTACATAAACTGCATTTAGTATTTTATTTGTTGAACTAGAACAGCTACTAGTGATGTTTTACTCACAGTGGCCGAGGGTTCAAGCTCCAAATATACAGTTTTTAAACCAAAATATTCAAATGTTAAGGACCCTCAGACCGCCTGTGTCTTTACAATACAAACACTCAGGCTCTTATTGTGGTGGGGTGTTACAGACAGTTTCAGGTACAAGGCACAAATTATTCAAAACGTCCACAATGTCCTTGTAGAGTCGCAGTACACAGAGGTGGAAAGTACCTTTACTCAAGTACTGTACTCTTTTTTGATGTACTAGTACTTTATGTTTTGTACTTTAATATTTATATTTTATGCAACTCCTTTTAAAATCGGAGGAAGTCCATTTCTCTCTGATATGAAGAATTTATGGCGATTATTTTTCTTTGTACATTTGTTGTACTTTTACTTAAGTAAAGTTCCACCACTGTAAAAATACTGCATAGTGTTTGTAACCAGTAATTTGTCCTTTGAGCTTCACTGTGATGTGACACCTTATTAAAGGATTATTGTTTTTATTAAAATCTCCCTGAACGTTTAATATAAAACCTCTGCTTCTTTATATTAGTTATCTTATTAAATAGAGCTGCAGACATCTAAGAATATCAATTTGATATAATAAAGAATTCAAAAATCATAACACGATATAAAGCATCTCTGTCCTGTTGGATATGGCTTTTCTGACTGCTATGCTAAGCTAACAGCTAGCCTTGTCTCCGTGCATAACAAGGCCATGAGTGACGTTTATTCATCACTCCGAGGTCAGACGACAAGAACGCAGGTTTAGTTTGTATGGAAGCAAACAAAGACATAACAATGAATAAGTTATGAAACGTGACCACGACTGAATACTTGAATACGTTACGTGGACAGATTCAAGTTAAAGCCAGTTATGTGACATGAGGTTTGATTTATCCTATTTCTTTACATAACCGTACAGAAGTACAGATATTTAAGTTTGATTTCATGTCAAATGTGGAATTTAAAAATCATTTTAAACCTTTTTGAAATCAAAAACTTTTTTTTTGTAGTTTTCCATCCGTCATATTTATAATGAATTTAATCCGCTTTATTCTGAGTCTTTAGGCATTTGTTGACATTATCTTCATGTTTTATTGACGTATTTGTGTATTCAGTGGTGGTTCGTTATTATTCACTTTTCTTTGCTTCCAAACTTTTATCTGAATTGCGATTCACAGAAAAACACATTTTCGCTGACGCGGCTCTAATGATTCTCTAACTCTGAGAAGCGTTTTCACATCAAGTGAAACTTTTCTATGCAACCTGTTGCAAATAACTTCCTCCCCACTCACCCACCTCCTCCCTCTCTCCAGAGCTCCTCCCCCTCTCTCTCTCTACTTCCTCTCTACCGCTTTCCATTTGCCTCCCCGACCCTCCATACATTCATATTTATAAATGTGCGCAAATATGTTGAACCTGCAACACGACGTGGACCGAGTTCCCCTCAGCACGTCTGCTCAGAGTACCAGACTTCTTCTTCTTCTTCTGTTTGCATACATGTGCACATGTGTGACATATTAGTTATTATACCCCCCCCCCCCCCCCCCCCGCCCTATGAACACACGCAAAACAAGCAGTACATGTACAACACACGAGTAGTACAAACGTGTAGTACACACGTTTGTATCGGATCATAACCTGGAGAGTCATTCATCAAACTGTAAAAGTAAAGATCTTTTCCTCTTGGTGTCGTCATGATGAGTAATACGTCATCAGAGTGAATCTGTGTCTCTGATTGGCTCGACTTTAGTCACTCTGAAGTGTACTTCTTAACAGTTTGATGAATACTTTCCAGAAGTACTTCCTCTCGTGTACACTTCTAGCTACAGTACATGTTGTGAATACAGCAGAACGTCACTGTATTCTGATAAAACTCTTTGACTCCGCCCCCTCTCACGTTACCATGACACATATAGCACACACCCACTCGGTACAAGAAGAATATGATATTAATAATAACACTATACGGTAACTTTTACTCCCCCCCCCATCCCTTCTGGCTGCAGCCGGGCCCCCATCATGTGGCCCCCATCATGTGGCCCCATCATGTGGCCCAGCCCTCGGAGAGCCTCATCCGTTTGACCGACGGGCTGTGTCGCTCCTCGTGATTGGCCAGCGGCTGCAGGAGGAAGTTGCCGTGGTGATCCTCGCCGTCCTCGTACGAGCTCCCGCAGCTGGACGCGCTGTCGCCGGGCGAGCGGCCGGCGGCGGAGTAACCGCCCGCGGTGGTCAGGCATCCGCCGACGAGTCCCGCGCCGAGCATGCCGATGCTCCGGTCCCCGGGAGGAGAGGCTGGCTCGGACTTGATGTGGAGGTTGGGAAGGTGGCCGGAGGAGAGGTTCAGGTTTGAGTTCTGACACAAAGTCCTGGAGGACGAGAGGAATACGTTAAACTCTTAGCTTCTATGCTTCCTTGATCGACGTCGTACCCCCCCCCGCCCTCTCAAAGATACTCACCCCATGTGTCCCAGGGCCGAGTGCTGGAGGTTCTGTATCTGCTGCTGCTGCCAGCTCGCTACTGATCCCAGACCAGAACCTCCGAACCCGGACAGAGAGGACAGGTCGCTGCTGAGGGAGAACTCTGAGGAAACACACGGAAATAAACCATAAATCATAAATCATCAGATCGGTTTCTCTGAGCTCGTTGACTTTTTATCTCAGCGACGCTATGAACATATGTCAGAGAATATGATGCATAGCTGGAGATCAGAGGCTACAAGAGAGACGTTCCATAAACAATATATCATGATGTCATTGTATGCCATGAAAGTATCGTTAGACAAATGTCCAAAAATGTCTTGAACAAAGTCGTAGCACATCATGTCGGAAAATATGAAAAAGTCATTTAGTATGTTGAAATGTCATTAAAAACTCACATAGAATGTCAGAAATGATCATGAAAAGAAGTCTTTTTTTATTAAAAAGTCAGAGTACAGTATGTCCAAAGAAGTCCGAGTATAGTTTGTCATAAAAATGTTGTGAGTGTTATTTTTACGAGGAACTTGAACTCTGCTTTTATTTTGGAGGTCCCTGATGATGCTTTTATTTTGGAGGTCCCTCATGAACAGCTGATCTGGGTCGGTCCATGCTGGAGTCTGAGCTGAAGGAGCTTCTGGTGAAGCTGCACGATGTTCTGATTCCACCAGATTCTTTGGAAGCAGGTTTGAGTATTTTCACAGCGTGGTGTGAGTACTTGTACGTGTGTTGTTGTACTCACCTGTGCCGTAAGAGGAGGAGAGTGAGGACGGATAGCCGCCCATCAGCTGTGCAGGTAGAGTCTGAGCAGCGAGGGACACGGCCGGAGAGGACAGAGACTGAGCCGTCTGAGAGTGATTTATTCTCTGGTTCTGCTAAGACGAGACAAACGGAACGTTACATAGCTGCACGTACTCATATACTCATATACTCATACACTCATACACTCATACACTCATATACTCATACACTCATACACTCATACACTCATATACTCATATACTCATATACTCATATACTCATATACTCATATACTCATACACTCATACACTCATATACTCATATACTCATATACTCATACACTCATACACTCATACACTCATACACTCATACACTCATACACTCATACACTCATATACTCATATACTCATATACTCATACACTCATACACTCATACACTCATATACTCATATACTCATATACTCATATACTCATATACTCATATACTCCTATACTCATACTCATACACTCATACACTCATACACTCATACACTCATACACTCATATACTCATACACTCATACACTCATATACTCATACACATATATACTCATACACTCATACTCATATACTCATATACTCATATACTCATACACTCATACACTCATACACTCATATACTCATACACTCATATACTCATACTCCTATACTCATACGCATACTCTCATACTCATACTCATATACTCAAACTCATATATTCATACACTCATATACTCATATATTCATACACTCATATACTCATACACTCATATACTCATGCACTCATACTCATATATTCATACACTCATATACTCACTCATATACTCACACTCATAATCTCATATACTCATACTCATACACTCATATACTCACACTCATACACTCATACTCATATACTCATACTCATACTCATATATTCATACACTCACTCATATACTCACACTCATACTCTCATATACTCACACTCATACACTCATACTCATATACTCATACTCATACTCATATATTCATACACTCACTCATATACTCATACTCATACACTCATATACTCACACTCATACACTCATACTCATATACTCATACTCATACTCATATATTCATACACTCATACAATCACACTCATACACTCATGCTCATATACTCATACACTCATATACTCACACTCATACACTCTTATACTCATATACTCATACACTCATATACTTATACTCATACTCAAATACTCATACACTCATATACTTACTCATATACTTATACTTATACATATAATGTATGTACTATCAGCCAAAGTAGTTGAATTATTATGCTAAATCTAAAGCTGTCAGACAAAGTTAGTGGATAATATTATAATATTTATATATATTTACTCTGAGATGTAGTGCAGTAAAAAGTACAGTATTTACTCAGATGTAGTGGAATAGTATAAAGTATCATTAAATGGTAGTACTTTAGTAAATGTATCTTCAGAATCAACATGAATAAACACGATATACTACTAATACTAATACTACTAATAAATAAGTCGGGTGGAAGTTTGTATTTCCTATACATTTAAATAAATCTGACAAAAAACGAATTAGTAAAATTGAAATAATTACTACATACTTGTATTAAACTATTTTAATTTCTTTAATTTAATAACATTTCTTCTCAACTACATTTTAGAGGTACATGTTGTACTTTTTACTGTACTAGATGTATTTGACAGTTGACTTTGCCGATTCTTATTTTTAAAGTATATAACTAAAATACAAAAAGCCTCCATGATATTAATAACCAACACACTGACATAAATCCACACAGTGAAGGACGAAGGTGAGCAGGACTCACGATGGGCGGCATGTTGCTGCACTTGTTGGAGGGCGGCATCAGAGTCCTGAGGTCGGGCTTACGGCTCATGCTCATTGGAGGAGGACTCTTGTCCGTCATGTTCTTGGACACGCCTCCTGGAGACCCTAAGCCCGGGGACGAGCAGAGGGAAGCGTAGCTCCCGTTTCCTGCAGACGCACATGCACGTTTGTGAGCAAATATAGATTTAACTTTAATAATCAAACACTAACGTAACAGTTTTATCTGATTAAAACCTGATTTAATTCTATTTATGTTGTAGAAATATTAAAATATACAACATAATACAGTACTATTCAATACAACACATTATAATAAACTAAGAAACACAATGTTAACAGTGTGGGATTAAATACCAACTTTAATATCAGATGAGATGCTGAACAGGTAGCTGGTCTCCAGCTCTCTGAATGATAATAATAATAATAATGATAATAATAATAATACTAATACTACTACTAATAATAATAATGATAATAATAATAATAATGATAATAATAATAATAATAATAATACTACTAATCATAATAATGATAATAATAATAATAATGATAATAATAATAATACTAATACTACTACTAATAATAATAATGATAATAATAATAATAATGATAATAATAATAATACTAATACTACTACTAATAATAATAATGATAATAATAATAATAATGATAATAATAATAATACTAATACTACTACTAATAATAATAATGATAATAATAATAATAATAATAATAATGATGATAATAATGATAAAGGTGAGTCTTACCCACACTGGAGCCCACAGCAGTCAGCAGCTCTGAGCCCATCAGTCCTACAGACACAAACACGTTCACATGATTCTATCAATATTCACAGATCAATAATCAAACTCATTCGCTCAGTTCATCAGGATTCTCTTCTGATTATTCACACGTAGATAAAACATGTAGTGTCTGAATCAAAAAAGTTATAATATTTACTACTGAAGTGAAGAAGAGGATCTGATTCATAACTCTCTTCATCTTCATATCTCTCCTCACCTGCGTTCCCGGTGCTGGAGGGCCTCTGAGGCGACATGCCGTTCCTCTGCAGGGAGGCGTGTGAGTGGGGGAGGGGCAGCAGGTTGTGGTTCCCCAGCCCACAGCTGATCCCAGGGTGGGAGTACAGCAGACCACCGGGAGCCCCGGCCATGTCGTAGCTGGATGGAACCAGACCCTGCTGGAGGAGACGGGGGTCAGTCAGTCGGCTGTCACTGATGACATATGCTGAATATACACATATATATATATACATATACATATACATATACATATATAAAGTAAACGTACACAGATCCTCTGTCTGTTGATCATCAGGTCGATGTCCTCGTTGATCTTTCGGTACTTGTCGTCAGACTCGGGGCTCTGACCCGCCGAGTCGTCGGCCTCGATGTCGGGGCTGTCGCAGCCGCTCAAACCTTTTTTACGCAACGTCTGAAAGAAACGTCCGGATGAGTGAAGCATTAATAAATCATAACACATAAACTGTGTTTACTGACTGTAGAGCGGAAACAAGGAGTCCGTTCAGAGCAACGTTTCTACAACAAGATGAATGTTTCTTTGAAGCACAAACTGTTGAAAGAAACAATCAGCAGATTGTTCAATAACTTCAGTTATAAATCATAAATATAAACACATAATGTAGACGTCATGTTTTACTATGAGGTAATATAAACATTAAAGTATAACTGCATTAAAACACATCACAAAACAACTTGAGTTACTCTGATAAAAAGAGGAAATACATGAAGTACGTAAATACTCTACTGGAGTACAATTACTACAATGTTAAGGTACTTTTCCCTCCATGTAGTGTTTGTACTTTTTACTGCATTTATTTAATAACTTTATTCAGATTATTAAAACTAAATATAATCTGCTAATAAAACTGATTTAAACATAAACAGATGAAACTATCAGCTGTTATAAAGTCATTAAAATGAGCTTAAAGTAATGAACACATTAATGCATCAATAGTTATGATACAATAATACAATATATACTATTCTGCATCTTGTGTACTTTTACTTCTGATAATAAGTATATTTTGATGCTAATACAGCGATACTCTGTTAAAGAACATGACTCTAATGTTTACAGATGAAATACGTCTCGTCCCACCACAGGAGGGCGCCGTGTGACCAGACATCAACTCAAGTACTTCAGGGAAGTACAAATACCTCAAGATGTGACTGAGTATTTCTACTTTCTGCTACTTCTACTTCTCTACGTCTCAGAGGGAAATATGAATAACTTTAGTTACTTTACAGATTCTGATTATTGATATAAAATATAATCAATAATAAATGAAGTATTAATATACATTAAAGTACCAGCAGTACATGAAGTCAGTACAATGAGCTGATGAACACATCATTATAATACAATATACTACTCTGCAGAATGAGTACTTCTACTTTCAGTACTTTGAAGATATTTTGATGATACTTTTTTACCTTTGCTTAAGGTTTTAAACATGTACTATTACTTAAATATAGTATTTATACACTGTAGTATTACTACTTCTCCTGAAGTATAAGATCCAAGAACTTCTTCCACCACCGTGTGCGTGCGTGTGTGTGTGTGTGTGTGTGCGCATATGCGTGTGTGTGTGTGTGTGTGTGTGTGTGTGTGTGTGTGTGTGTGTGTGTGTGTGTGTGTGTGTGTGTGTGTGTGTGTGTGTGTGTGTGTGTGCAGTGACAGACTGGACTAATGGGCTGTGAAGTGCTGAAGCAGACGACTGAGAGCCAAACCACACACTGTACAACACACACACACACACACACACACACACACACACACACACACACACACAGGGCTCAGCGGTTGGCCCAGTGCAGCTATCCCAGTCATGTCCACCTGTTTGGCTTCAGAGAGGGGGGGGGGGGGGGGGGGGGGAGCTACCACCAATACTAGCGTAGCTCCCGGACCGATGGCCGTAGAAGGCTATTTTTTGCTCCGCAGCGTTTCTCGTCACTCCCTCACAATCTGTCAATCTGGCTCGTCTATTAAAACATTAAACCCACTGCAGCACACACACACACACACACACACACACACACACACACACACACACACACACACACACACACACACACACACACACACACACACACACACACACACACACACACACACACACACACTGTACTCACTACTAAACACACACTCCTTCCTTTTTCAATAAAATAAGAAGAACAGCCGGTCTCTGTAACTTAAATGTAGCCGAGGAAAGAAAATAACTATTTCAATAATTCCTTTAAACAACTTCTCTGTTTTAAACATTGACTGATGGTCGAGTCGATACGTTGAACTTTATTTACTGATCAACATGACGAGTCACGTGTGTGACCTGATGAATGTGAGTCCAGTATTCTCTCTTTAAACAAAACTTTATTTGTTGGCTAAACCGCTTTTCACATTAAATAAAGAATCGGCAGTAAATGAGACAATAAGCCATCAGAAACAAGAAGAAGGTCACATGTAAGAAAATAAAAACATGATAAAAGTTTAATAATCAAAATGATAAACCCTAAAATATGTATTCAGCTGCAGTCATGTTTTAAACACGTCTGATACTCTGATGGTCTCAACACGAGGTAGAACTCGTCTACACACTTTAAAGATGATCATATTTAAATAGTAATCATGAAACAGCTCAGCGACATATTGTCCTCCGCTGGTCAGCCACAAACCTCATGAAATACTCGAGTTCAAAGGAAACTGTGCTGCAGAGCGTCCACGCTGCAGAGTCTAGAAGTTTCCTCTTAAATACTTCCAAACTACTGAAGAAGTACTTGAGTACATATTCTTAAGTTACTCTGAACCACTGGAATGTGTGAATGTGTGTCGGGGTGGCAGGTGGCAGACGGGGGGGGGGGGGGGGGGCAGCTGAGGAGGAGGCCATAATATCAGCCCTCCCTCCTCCATCTACACCTCCACCCTCTCTGCTTTTCTTTTCCATAGATTTAGTTATTTCTTTTTTAAGTTTCACTTCCTGAAACTGGTCTCTTTCTCCGTCCGTGGGTGGTCTCCTCCTCCTCCTCTTCCTCCACATTAGAAGATGTGATGTGTGCACCAGTGTGTGTGTGTGTGTGTGTGTGTGTGACATGCAGGTTTAACACTCTACCAACTCTCAGGTAGCATGAGAAGCTCTTATTTAAATTATACTTGTATTTTTCTTCTTCTTTTAGTGCAGAATAACTGTGTTATAACTGTGTTATAACTGTTGTTCTGCACTAAAGACGTGTTCTAGTTCTCTCTACTTCTACTCATCATGGTTCTGTTTCCAGAGAGGAGCAGGACTTTTATTTTGAAGTGAAAATCAAAACCACAGAGAGAAAAGCTGCATGAGGTTTGAGGGTTAAACTTCTCTTTTTAAATGAGATATGATGAAGATACATCTCCTCCTCTGTGGTGAGGTGCACACTGAGCGGGTCAGACTGGTGATGAAGGAGGCTGTGGTGAAATAAGACCAATGAGAAGCTGCTTCTCCTTATTTTCCTCCACACACACACACACACACACACACACACACAGTTAAACCACAGTCACACACACACACACACACACACACACACACCCGTCATGGCTATTCTTAGCTGTGTACTGGGTTATTTTTAGACCACTACCGGTTTCCAGTCATTTAGTTGTGAGGATCTCAGCCAACACAAAGGAACTGACCGACTATGAGAGCACATGTGAGCGTCAGTGTGTGTGTGTGTGTGTGTGTGTGTTGTATCAGATTAGAAACAGATTTTCAATGAAGCACACACACACACACACACACACACACACACACACACACACACACACACACACACACACACACACACACACACACACACACACACACACACACACACACACACACACACACACACACACACCACAGAACAGGCCAAAGCAAAATAAGGTTAACGGAGTAAAAGTGAGGAATGCAGAACTCCTCAGTTTTATAAATAGCAGAAAGGTTCCCAGGCTGAACCAACACCGTACAATACACTGATGGTTATCTAACACACACACACACACACACACACACACACACACACACACACACACACACACACACACACACACACACAGGACACATGCCAACCCGCCACATGAGGGGAAACAAAAAAAGAAAAGATGAGCAAAACAAAGGCGCCTCTCTTCTCTGGATTCCTGTCGGCAGAAACAAACTCTCTTCTTTCTCTTCTCGTCTTTATTTACTGTCGTCTCCGCTGGACTTTAATTCATAACTAAACATCAGCTTTTAAAAACGCTTTGAGCACAAAAATATGAATCTGTAAAGAAACTAAAGCCGTCAGCAGAGAAAATACTGAGAAAATACTCAAGTACAAGTACGAGTATAAGTACGAGTATAAGTACCTCAAAGTAAACCTCTGTTTGTTGTCTTTTCTGTCATTTCTCTAAAACAACAAACAGCTGATCAGATGGAACGTTTCAGAATGTTATTCATGAGTCACTCAACGACGTCATGGAAACTGTTTTATTGTTGTTGAGACAAAACAACGAAGAAAAGAATCGGAAGGTAATAAAAGCAAACGTTTGTCTGCAGAACAAATATGAGACGTATAATGAATATTCATCATAAGACGCTTAAGAATGAATTATGTGTAAAAGATGTTTCCTTTGTTTAGATGATAGATGATAAACTGAATCTCTTTGTAGTTCTTTGTTGTATAAAACATCTGCTTAGTTTTCAGGAAAGTGTGATTTTTTTTACTATTTTCTGACATTTTAAGAAATTAATCGGCAAATTCTACGTTTATATTTTTATTGTAATCTTTCATGAAACTCTGGCGCAAGAATTTCCTTCACGATTAATAAAGTTCTACCGTATCTTATATTTAGCATTTAGCTTAGCATATATACTGGGATCAGGTGGAAACAGCTAGCTGGCTCGGTCTCAAGCTAAACAAACACATACCAGCACCTAACCAGCTGTTTTTCTCAGTCTTTATGCTAAGCTAGGCTAACCAGCTCCGTGCTTCATCATGTCCGTCCTTTAAAATCTGGACTCACGCCTTCGGAGCAGCGAACGTGACCTCGACACGGCGTCGAGTGGAGACATGTGAGAGGTCACGCATGTCTCCAGAGGATGCCCCGTCAGCCAATCAGAGAAGAGGACCGATTAAGAGTGTTGGCCGAGTCTCAAATGTCACCAGCTGAATGAATCACGCTGCGATCACTCTCACACACACTCACACACACACACACACAAACACACACACACTCGCTTTTTTTTTTTAAGACACATACACACACACACACACACACACACACACACTAAGACACATACACTCACACACACACACACACACAAAGACACACACACACACACACTAAGACACATATACTCACACACACAAACACACACTAAGAAACATACACTCACACACACACTAAGACACATATACTCACACACACACACAAAGACACACACACACACACACTAAGACACATATACTCACACACACACAAACACACACTAAGACACGTACACTCACACACAAACACACACTAAGAAACATACACTCACACACACACACAAACACACACTAAGACACGTACACTCACACACATACACACACACTAAAACACACACACACACAGCGCGGAACAAACCAGAAACTCAAGGTCCTCTTCGTGTAGCAGCTCCTTTCCGGAGTTTTTTTTCCTCGTATAAATGTGTGAATATTTTCTTGTAAATATTTAATTTCAGAGCATATACAATTTTTTTTCTTGCACATTTGTGAATTTTTTTAATTTAAAATTTAACACCTTAATCTCAGAGAATATTCACATTTTTCTCGGAAATTTACGACTTTAATCTTGAAATCTCCGTCGGCTCCGTAATTATTATTATTACACAGAAAGCAGCTGGAGAGCAGCAGTAAATAAACCGGCCGGTTCACACTGCGGATGAGATGCAGAGATGAAGACGGATTAAAGTAACGAGCTAAACGGGATTACTGGAGGTTACCGAGGATCAGAGTCTGAGGGGGGGGGGGGGGGGGGGACTTAGGTGTGTCCGTGTGCACAGGTGAGCCACGGAAACACAGCCATGTTCTTCATAACAGGAAGTTAGATTCTCTGCTTGTGTGTTTGTGTTGTTGATTGTTAATTATTAGACAAAATATCTCAAATACAGAAACATATTTTTAACGTTTAAACTCGTTTCTTCCAGCCGGCTCGGTGACTTTTGACGGCTTAAACTCGACCTCGTGACTCGCTGAGCTTAGCAGACGTTTACAGGTGGAGTTTACATGCGACCAGAGACACCTTCACCTGCCGCTGGGTCCCTCTAACGTTACATAAGTCAGAACCAGGGTCACACACATACAGTCAGCTCTGCGGCTAATCGCTGCTTTCTTTATGAAACGTCTAAAAAAGAATCACAATTTCAAAGAGTCCAAGCTGACGTCTGGTTTAAAAGCCAAAGATATTCAGTCTATAATCAAACTACATGAAGAAAACCAGCAAATATCTACATTCAACATTAATATTTAACTGTTTTGGCTTTAAAAAAAGGTTGAAAAAAGTAGAAAATGTCCATTATAATCATTACATAAACAACGCGTGATGTCTTTAAAGTCTTATTTTATCCAACCAACACTCTGAAACCGAAATATATTCAGTTTACACTCAAAGAACATGAAGAAAACCAGAAATGATCTACATTTTATATTAATAATGAATGGTTTTGTCCATACAAATGTCCCAAAATTGTGAAAAAGTTCAATTATACTTTACCATATCATCATATAAACAATGTTATATCTTCAAATGTCCAACAGTCAAAAGATATTCAGTTTATTGTCACAAGAACATTCTCATAACAGAGAAGCTGGAACCGATGAATGTTTGAAATTTTAGCTTGCAAAATGACTTAAACCACAAATCAATAATCTGAATAATTCTGTTGATTGATTAAATCAATTAGTAGACTAGTATTTATAAAGTACAACAACAACAACAAAACAACATGGAAAAAACAGCAATGTTCATATTTAAGAAGCTGGAACCAGAATATTTTGGCCATTTTGCATTTAAAAACATTACGCGCGTGTGTGAGTGTGTGTGTGTGTGTGTGTGTGTGTGTGTATATGTGTGTGTGTGTGTACGTGTGTGTGTGTGCGTGTGTGTGTTACTCACGTCCACGATGTCGGAGTTGGTCCGGCTCTCGTGCGGCTCGTTGTACTCGGTGTACTTCAGCAGTACTTTGTCCATGTCGGTGCTGGCGTACTGGAACAGCTTGTTGGTGCTGTTGAAGATGATGAGGGCGATCTCACAGTCGCACAGCACGCTCAGCTCGTAGGCTTTCTTCATCAGGCCGAACTTACGCTTGGTGAACGTCACCTGGAGACAAAGAACGGAGGAAATCAAGACATTTTATTTTATTTGTGGATTTAGATCGGATTAAAAGGGACATTCTGGAGCATAACATTAACATCGTATGTTTAATAAACTATTCTAATGCGGTTGTTTCATCCAAATTATGCAGCAACTGTTGGATGATTGACATTCATGCTCCTCAGAGGATGAACCCTACTGTAGTTGGTAATCCTCTGACTTTTCCTGTTATATCCAATATGAGGTCGACGTGTGCGGCTCCGACGGAAATATCTCAACAACTATTGAATGGATTGACATGACATTTTGACATTCATGGTCACCAGAGGATAAAGTCTACTGACTTAAATGTAAACAATTATTGAATGTATTTCCATGAAATGTGGGACAGATGTTCATGTTACCCAGAGGATGAAGTCTACTGACTTCTTGGATCCTCTGGACTTTTCCTCTGACCACATTTATGGTTTTTAAGAGTCTACTTCGACAGTTATAGAACTTACTGTCATGAAATGTGGGACAGATGTGTTTACTGGTATGTAGCTAATGTTAGCATGCTAACCTGCTGAACTATGATGTAAACATAGTGAACATTACACTTGCTAAACATCAGCATGTTAGCATGTAGCTTAGCCTAAATACAGTGTCACAGAGCTGCTGGCATGGCTGTGGACTCTCAGGACTACTTTCTGTGAACTCGGGTGTGTTTTGTTTTCTTCCAGCCATTCGTTCGTTTCAGTACAAACATGAAGCAACGCAGTGCAGACAGTTTAAAAATCAATCTGCACTCAAACTGCATCACCGCACATGAATAATGAAGGTAAATGCACACTTGATGTTCAGCGTGATGGATTACACGTCTCATGGAAGCTTCAAGAGCTCGCTAATTGATTTTCAATACTTGACTGGAACAGAATGGAAGCCAACGGGCTGCTGCTGTATTTATGTGTTGGTTCCTTTATTTTGAAAGGTCAAACTGAAACATGATTGTTGGTAATAATAATTGCTTATTGCTCATAAGTTGTAGGTCAAAGTTGAAGCAGGAAATCGGTCCGTGGTGGATGTTTACAAGTAAATCTTACTTTTCACTTTTGATTTTCTCTGTTAAAGAAGTTTAATTATCTTTAAAAGTTTGATTCCAAACTGATTCTGTGATCGCTCGTTGGTTTGTTGGACCTATTTTTAGTGATATTGTTCCAATATGTCTGCAAGTAACTTGCAAAAGAATAATATTATTATAACCTGAGCTATAAAAATAAAGTTGTAGTAAAAATGAGGTAAAACCTACAAACAAAGTCCTTTGAAGACAAAGCTACACATAAATATACACGCGTCCAGCATCATACAGTCCAGTGACGAGGTCGGGGGGGGGGGGTCAGGAAGCATATGTGCCTCCATTTCCTGTCAAAACAGGAAGAGAGGAACCCCCCCCCCCCCCCCCCCCCCCCAGATAAGACGTGTGTGTGCGTGTGTGTTCATTACTCAGTTCGTCATCTCCTCTTGTGAGGATCACATGACATCACCAGTTTGAGGAAGTACAGCGAGTCCTGTTGTGTTTGTGTTTATGGATTTATGTCATTTGGACACTTTGTTCAAACGTCTTTACAGGAAATAATGATATTTGAGTTAAAAGGTTAAAAGAAAAGAAGGTTGAGTCTCTCTGGCTGCATCTTAACTTAAAGACTAACTTCATGAGCTACGTGAGGAACAAATCAAACTATCTACATCATTATTCTCATTCTCATTAAAAGATATTTAACTGATTATAAAGTGATGTTTTCTTATTGATGTGTAGACCAGGACGTCTCTGCAGCTCCACAGTATTTCATTTTAAATTAGATTTGGACACTTACCTTAAGAAATATTGAGCCGCCTGCGATTTGAAAGCCGCCGTGGGCCAAATTGCCATTTCGGTAAAATTCGTACTAAATGTAATAATTCAGTGTCTCATAGTTCATTTCACTGATTTTGCTTTTCTTTGAGCATAAATGTGTTCAGACGAGATCAACAGACCAGATTACTTACATGTCGGTTTCGTTCGTCCATAATCCGAGCTATCTGAATCTTTTTCCTCCCCATCTTGGCTTTTTATTTGTTGTTTGTCCTTCTTCTTCTTCTTCTTCTTCTTCTTCTTCTTCTTCTTCACAAACGTCTTCTTCTTCTTCTTCTCTGGTTCTTTTGTTCGACTTCCAAGTCCTCACAGTTTTTACACTTTTCAATCCCAAAACTCCTTTAAAAAAGAAACACAAACAAAACATAAACATTTATGTTAAATGCATCAATCCCAGTCAAACACACACACACACACACACACACACACACACACACATGCGGGGGGGGGGGGGGTTCAGTACCCTCAGGAGGAAGTGAAACCACCAGTCAAATAATAAGAGTGATGATTTCGGCTCCGTCACAAAAAAAAAACATCTGGAGTTTTTTTCTTTCAGAAAACCACATTTGAAGGCCGGAGTTTTGTTTTTACCGCTCGACAGAGAAAACGTCTCTGTGGGTGGAGCCACAGACTGTTAGACTATCGTGTGTTGAAGCTGCATTCTCTCTAGTGTCCACCAGGGGGCGACTCCTCTGGTTGTATAGAAGTCTATGAGAAAATGACTCTACTTCTCTCTTGATTTATTACCTCAGTAAACATTGTAAACATGAGTTTATGGTCTCAATCTCTAGTTTCAAGTCTTCTTCAGTACAGCATGATGTTCATTTAGTAACTTATGGTTCGGTTGCTCCACCCTCTATTGTCACTTCTGGTTGCAAATAAAACCAAGATGGCGGCGGCCAAAATGCAGAAGTCAAGGCTTCACACGGCAGTGACGTCACCACGACAACGTCCACTTCTTATTTACAGTCTGTGGTCCAATTGGACATGTTGGGGTCCTCCCTTCAGTGGACGTCCATCACAGTTCATCTACTCAGCTTCTCATTCTAACCTCCAAATGAAGTCATTCACTTTTCATAACTGTCCAAATCTGAGCCAGAATTCTGCTCAAACATCATGTGTGCATGAATCTACATGTTGAAGCGACGGTACATAACTGACCCTTTACCTCTGACCCTGACCCGTCACAATAAAGCTCTTCAGCCTTTTAACACTGTGAGGAAGTTCTCTTATTAGCAGTCAACACATCTGCTGCTCCTCAGAAGAAGAACCAGATTAAAGGCCGACCTGTGTGTGTGTGAGCGCCATGTGACCCGTGTTCTGCTCCTGAAGCGGAGCTTAAGAGCTCGGGTCACCGAGTTAACTGGATGTTCACGCACGCACACACACACACACACACACACACACACACACACACACACACACACACACACACACACACACACACACACACACACACACACACACACACACACACACACACACACACACACACACACACACACACACACACGGCAGGTTTTCTTGGCAGCTCCCTGCGAAGAGAAAGACGAAGACCAGGAGGTGGCGGCTCTTATTAAAGTTATGAAGATTTTCATCATATAAAACTAAAGGCAGCAACAAATGACAGATTATTTGGTCTGTTTTAACGGAGTCAGAGTCATAAAAGTCTTGTTTTGTTCGACCAAAAGCTCAAAAAAAAAAAATTATATTCAGTTAACTTTGATGTAAAAGTAGGAAAAACAGAGAATCCTCACGTCTGAGAGGCTGGAACTTCACATTTTTGGGGGATTTTTTGCTTTAAAGATCGATTTCCTCTTGAATCGAACAAAACAAACCTCGTATTTTAAGCTATTTATGGAAATATTTGTTCAGCAATAGCCATTTAATTCATCAACATTCTGTAATCGCCTTTCTGTAAACTATAGTACATAAAAGAGTACTATAGTACTATCATTTCTAAAATAGAAATAAATAAATAAACATGTAAATAAATGTACTTCTGGGGATTCAAAACAAGCTAACAATGCTATCAACAAGTAGCCAACGAGTCTCAATAAACAGCAGGTCTCCTAAAAATGACGTCCCCTCACAACGAAAACTGAATTGTGAATTACGTTTAGAAGGAAATGTATTTTATCAAAGTTTACGTTCTTGAGGATGTTTTGTTTAAAATCAAACTCAGGACTTTCACTCAGGAGACTGAGGTTCGACTCCCGTCTGAGACTATAATTCAACGTCGACGTTAAAAGTTACGCACCAAACAGACTTTAAGTCAAATCGTGATCTTTTACTCAACATAACCAAGTAGTCCCTCTAAACGGAGTTCAGAATGTACTTTAGCTGAATGGGAAGGTAATATTTAGAGTTTCTCTTCTTCTTCTGTTGAAGATGAACTAAAGTAAGTGACATCAAAACATATCTACATTCTTATTATCAACACATGCCATGAAAAGAACTGAACCAACAGTAAACTGATCCTATAAAGACATTCTTTGCAGTTTTAAATGTATTAGTCTGTTAATTGGTTCGTCAATCGACTCAGTCAAGTAATTAAAGAAGCAAAAATCAAATTATTCTCTTTTTCCAGCTTTTTAAATGTTTAAAATGATTATAAATTGATTCAGACTTTTTGGAGCATTCTTCACTTTTCTTCTGACATTTTAAAAGACGAGAGAACAAATCGATTAATCCAGAAAACAAGCAGCAGATCAATCGACTGCTTTTCTACATTAAAGAAAGTGTGTATACGAACAGAGAGCTGCTTTGATAAACACTTTGAGGCCGGAGAAGAACGTCACACGAATATCTGAGTCACGCTGACGGTGATTTAATGCGTCGCTTCAGGAAAAAAAGAAAGAAACAAGAAACAAGAAACAAGAAACTGCAGCAGGTTTAAATTTAGAACACACTCAGAAAAAAAAGGGGGATTTTAGGCCGAACGAGACGTGAGACGTTTGAGGAACGAGATCATTACATAAAACAATGAAAACGTCTGTAGACTTTAAAGCTTGATCTTTTCCAGGATGACAGCAAATCTCCACTCAACTCGACAAACCTCCCAAGTATTTATAGACTCAGTGTGAAGCTCCAGAAATAAGAAAACGATGAACTTTTTACCCCCAAAACACAACAATACGAAGAGAAAGCAGCCGTCCTCAGCTGCTCCCTCTCTCTGTGCTCACAGACTCGTCAGGTACTTCTCTCCAGGTTCTGCATGAGAGTCTGCACACAGAGCTAACGGGGCCGTGTGGCAGAGCCCTGCTGTCCTTGGCAGGACGCTGCATGTCTCTGTGGGGGGGAGCTCCCCTTCATGGTCCTAACAGAAAGGAGCCGGATGGACGCCCGATGTTTTGTCTTTTTTTTGTCTGGAAATTAACTCAATTTTAGAAACATTTATTTTTATTTGTAACTAAAGTTATGAGATTATATATTATGAGATTATACTTTATTAGTCCCACAGCAGCAAAGTGGACGATGAGTAGAAAACAAAACCAGTGCACTAAGTAGTCAGACAGTGAAGGTATAAATAAATAAGTGAATCGCAAACAACAAAAGCTAAAATACATATAATCACATTTAGTGGTTGGATACATTATGAAGCTGTTGAAAAGAAAAGAATATTAAAATATTTATTTCCTGGCGCTCACATTAATTATTATTATTACTCTCTGTATGCGAACTATAAAGCTACCAGCTGGCTAACTTAGCTTAGCATAAAGACTGGAACCAGCCAGCCTTAAAGCCTTTGAGGCCGTGGACTTAAACCTCGCTTAGACTTCAAGATGTGAACGCTTTGAGGGTGTGGCTTTTAAGGCTTACGATGAATATTCCTGTTTTTTATTTAATATAGCAATAAATATGGCAGTTCTTCAACATCAAGCAGCCTTTTGTGACGCGATCTGCTATCGAGAAGACGACGTCTCACATCAGTGGACTTGTGTTTATATAAACCGATCTTTAGGATTGTCTCAAGCAAACTAAACCCAGAACCCAGAAGAGGAGAAGTTCTACAAAGCGTACCGTGTTGCAAAGATGTGATTTAAAACCAATGCAAAGCCAGCAGAGTGTTCAGCAGAGAAGACTTTGTTCCTGGAGGCTTTTAAGAGCATTAAGAGGAGAAGCTCCAACCATCCGTCTTCTTCTGTGGTCCCAACACATCAGCAGTTTCTAGATTATACGACGTAAACACAGAACCCCCCACCCCCCCCCCCCCCCGGCTAACAGCTGATGCACAAATGCCTGAAGCTGTAAAAAGATACGAGTCGTGTTTGGACGTCTGAGACGTGAGGACGCAGCGCTGCGTCAACAACGTTCAAAGTGTTCCACCAACTTAAAGAAACAAATACGTACGAGCTAAGTGAGTTGAGTAAGCTGATCTGAGGTCTGTGGTTTGGTTCTAAGCAGAGAGCGACTCACACACCACATGCTCAGCATACGTGCATGACGTCACCGTTACAGGATTCAGCTTCTTCATGAGATGCTGCGTTCGTCAGAACTCAGATATTAACGCACAGACGTGAAACATATGAAGTCGTTGTGATGATCTCTGATGTACATGCAGGATAGATGCAGATGTATCCGCTTTAGAAGTCTGAGCATCTTCACATATTTAACTTGACTTCACATGAAGGACTCCAGTGATAGTTGTATGTGTGTACATAAGTAAACTTCAGACAGGAGCTGCTCATAACTGACTCGGCATGTTTTTAAATGGAACCAAAGTGTCACAATGTAAAAATATACAGGCTAAGAAAACATGTCTTGCAGCATATTTGATGGGTTTTACAGGATCTTGCTCTCCTGACGACTTTCATTTCTGCTGTCATCATATTTGTTCCATTTAACATAATTCATTCTGTCAGATTTCAGACATTTTATATTCAGCAGCTCAAAGACCAATTTCAAAATAAAAGAACGTCACTGTTACTAACATGTTAAATATCTCACACACACACACACACACACACAGTCTGACGGGCTTAGAGCTCAACAGAGGCGCTCAGAACAACAGAATAATATTAATAAAAGTGTCTTTTACGTTTTAAAACGCAAATATTCACATTTAGGACCAAAACTGAAGCTGCAGCCTCTAAATCTTTGGTATTTTTGCTTTAAAATCTACTTTACATCTACAGTTTATTCCCTGCTGTTTAACAACTATTACTGTTATTGTAACTTTTAATTATATTCTATTACATGTGTACCATGTTATTGAGACTGTACAGGTTTCTGCATTGTTTTGTCTTAAAGTCACATAATGTAAAACTGTCCACATACAGGAGACATGTCTGGAGGCACAGGGGGCCCCGTGTCTGGGTTCTCATAGAGCCCCAAAAATGTTAAATCCAGCCCTGAATGGTTGAATTCTCCTCAAACTCCTTTTAAATGTCGATATGACCGCTACACTGAAACACTACTGGTGTAAGGGGATGACATTTAATAATATTAATATGAATAATAATGATAATCATCATAATAATAATACTTATACTGATGAAGTGTCCTCCCAGAAACATCCCGGAGGTGAAACTTCCTCCACTACAACATGAGTTTCTTTCTTACCGAGTGTTGCTGTAACGTGCTTTTATTCCTCACATGGCACCGCGACGCTAGAAGTTCAGACTGTCTTCACCAGCCTCCAGCCGGCTCTAGTGGACCGGTCCGCGGCGCCGCACCAAGCCCGTGGACAGAGCTCCAGCTCCGGGCTGATAAACGACAAAACCGACCCGTGAAAACGAAACAAGCGGAGCGGAGAGAGAGTAAAGTTCTCCCGAGACACACAGAGCTTCTTCTGAAGACTTCTCGGTGTGATCGGGAGGAGAGGATCCGCGGTGTGTTTCCTGTTGTCTCACACACACACACACACACACACACACACACACACACACACACACACACACACACACACACACACACACACACACACACACACACACACACACACACACGCACACACACACAGATTGAAGCTCACCTCTCCGCGTGACTTTTCTCTGCGTGTCTCCGTCCAGCGGTTCAGTCTCGTGCAGCACGCGCACTTCTAAGGCTCCTCAGCAAGCACCTGGACGTCGGGAGGCGGCATCATCATCAAACACAAACACACACACACACACGCACGCACACACGCACACACACACACACACACACACACACACACACACACACACACACGCACACACACACACACACATGAGATTTTTTGTGTGGGGAAAAAAAGCCTGAAGAAAAAGTCCAATAAAAGTGAATTGGTGAGAAACACATTATTAATATGTTTTGGTGTATTTTAATTATTTTAGTTTGAACTGTTTTCAACAGGTCCACGTCTCCAGACTGAGGACAGTGTTCACTGTTCACTGCAGAGATCAGGTTCACTACTGCCTCTCAGTGGACGATACTAGAGGTTCATTCAATAATCTGATCAAAGTGAAACATGTGACTATAAGAGTCAAAAGTAACATTTAAAAATGCAAATATTCACATTTGGAACCCAAACTGAAGCTGTAGACAATTAAAGTTTAGTAATTATGCTTTTACAATTATTTCAAAAAAATATTTCCTGCTGTTTTACTACTGTTACTGTTATCATAGCTTTAAATTATATTTCATTGTGTTTTTATTTTGTTATTGTCTGCATTGGTGCTGAATTGCTCTTTGTACAGAGTGAACAGGTAGAGAACAGAGTACCTGAGCAGGTAGTGAACAGAGTACCTGAGCAGGTAGTGAACAGAGTACCTGAGCAGGTAGTGAACAGAGTACCTGAGCAGGTAGAGAACAGAGTACCTGAGCAGGTAGAGAACAGAGTACCTGAACAGGTAGAGAACAGAGTACCTGAACAGGTAGTGAACAGAGTACCTGAACAGGTAGAGAACAGAGTACCTGAACAGGTAGAGAACAGAGTACCTGAACAGGTAGAGAACAGAGTACCTGAACAGGTAGTGAACAGAGTACCTGAACAGGTAGAGAACAGAGTACCTGAACAGGTAGTGAACAGAGTACCTGAGCAGGTAGAGAACAGAGTACCTGAACAGGTAGAGAACAGAGTACCTGAACAGGTAGTGAACAGAGTACCTGAACAGGTAGAGAACAGAGTACCTGAACAGGTAGAGAACAGAGTAAAATGATACATTTAGCTTCAATAATGAGTCCACACAATTCAAAGTCACGCTGCAAAAAAACTCAAGTTCAGAAAACACGTTTTAAATTTATTTGACAATTATTTGACGACTATTTCTATATTTTCATAACTACAATAAATACAAACACATCTAGTAATTCCATCTACTTTCAAATGACTGAAATGTGAAAGTGGTCACTCAGCTCTACGGAGCACTTTAGCTTCTTTCAGCTCGTTGTTTTGGTTTTATGGTCGGAAACTTTATTAAGTATTATCCCGGCCTCGTCCACACATACACATGTATTATTGTAAAAGTAGCTTTTCAGCTTTCATTTGACCCAAAACGGCGTTTTAGGTGACTGAAATCTGAGTTAAAGATTTTCAGAAACTCTGTTTTTTAGTGACAACGTGTAGAAAACAGAGTTCTCAGATAAATAGAGCTATGGGTCGATACATCGATTGATATCAGCTTATTGCAGGTATCACGTTTATAAACTGTATGTCAGCCAATAACTGGCAGAATGCGTCAGGATCAGTCTCTCCGTTACATCATTTGACCACCAGAGAGCTCCGACGAGTGACGTTTTATTAGAAGTGTTTAAACGCATAAAAAATGTTTGTTATCTTCAAAAAAAGACAGAAAGACTTTTAACTAATTTATCTTAAATATCAATATCGGTATTGATCAGAGACCAGCTGGTGAACACAGTCGAACATTTAGCAACTGAAGACAGATAATTCTCCCAGAATGTGGTGGAGACCAAAAACAGAGCAAAAACAGAGAATATTGGACTTACATTTGTTGAGCGTCCAGAAAAATACCTAAAACGGAATCATAATGTTGCTGCTACATGTCAACTTAAGAGTCCATGTTGTTAACAGCTTGTTTTTGCTGCCACTAAGTGGTCATAAAAGGAGAAACATAATTCTTGCTTTCGTTCAGTTTCCATCTCAAACTTCAACAGTTTTTTTTGCTGTCTAGTAAACATGTTTTCTTCTCCCCTCCAGCAATATTTAGCAATATTCCAGGTTCCCTGAATGCACCATCCATCACCATCAGTCCTCTTACACTCACCGGAGCTTTCTCGCTTCTGTCTTCACCTGGAAGGTTCCCCAGCAGCTCCAGCTGTGGGTTGTTTTCTTTGCTCAGTCGATCCCTTGTATCAAACAAGAAGGATATTTTAAAAAACAAGAGAGTGAAAGAAAGAAAGAAAGAAAGAAAGAAAGAAAGAAGTGATATTAAGCCAGACCAGCTGGCTTAGAGAAGAGGGGGGGGGACCCAGAAACTGGGCTGCGTCTGGATCTGAGCTCAGTCCGCAATGAGTGGTGGTGGTCTACAATCATCAGACCCCAACGCTCAAACCCCCCCTGTCCCACCAACACACACACACACACACACACACTCATACCCGGTGACCTCCTGTGTCCGAGCTGGCCGGTCTGTGGAGGAGTCCGGTCACCTGTCGTTGTCACTCGCGGTATATTTAGCTCGGAGGTGTCATAGATGCTGCCTGTGTGTGTGTGTGTGCGTGTGTTTCAGTGTGTGTGTGTGGCGGAGAAAAATGTGTTGCTGACACTCAGGGCCTCGGTGGGCCTCGGTGTAAGAGCCCAGGATTACTGCACCAAAGACTGTGGGCTCTCCACATTACATCCAGAGAGAGAGAGATCAAACTGTCCTGCATGTCACGGAGCATCTGCTGGGCCGAGGATTACACTCAGCTGTCCTCTCCTGTCAGAGCGAGGCTGGCTGGACTTCCCCCATCTACCAATCTCCATCCAATATCGGTGCAGAAACTTATAATAATAATCATAACTTTATTTATAGAGCAGCTTTAAAAGCAGAGTTTACAAAGTGCTTTGACAGACAAAGCAGCAAAAAAAAAAAAACAGAAAGCTCAGTGAGACAGTCGATCAAAATAAACGAAGAAATAAATAAATAAAATAAAAAATAATGATAATTTAGTAAAATCAACAAATTAAAATAAAACAGAAATAAAACAGAAAAATGTGTTTTAAGAAGTGATTTTAAAGCCTTATCTCCTCAGGCAGCTCGTTTCAAAGCCGAGGGGTCCTGATGACAAACGTACGGTCGCCTTTAGTTTTCAGCCTCGACTTTGGAGCAGACAGTGATTGACAGGTCTCTGCCAGAGACGTATACGGCGTCTCTACGTCACTCCTCCTCCGTCCAGATATGGTCACTTCCTGTTCACTGGTTGCAAAAAAACAAGATGGCGACGGACGTAAGTCAAGATGACGATGAAAATCGTTCAACTCGAGGCTTCAAAACATTCACAAAGCAATGAGAGACGTCTCGATGACTACGTCCACTTCTTACACACTGTCTTTGGTCCAGATCAAAGATATAATTGGTGTACATATACATACGTTGGTATACATACTGTACATATATTCATAAGTTAAAGTGTCTCCTCCGTGCTACAAACTGTAGGTCAGTGAGTTCCAGTCGGCGAGGATCTGCTGATTTAAAGGAAACAGTCGAAGCGTAAACGATAATTCCACCTGAACATAAATGTCGAGGCTGACTTCCCTCCTTCAACACACAGACGCAGACGGGCGGCAGGTTTGTCGGAGTTTTTGGCTCGAAGGAATGTGCGAAATGTTCCGGTGTGTTAAATCTACGTGTTTTAATTTCCCCACCGTTGGTTTGCATCCATCCATGACCTCCTACTGAATAAGAAATATGCTGTTCATGTCCCCCCCCCCCCACCTCCAACGAGCTGTTTAGACTCCTGTCTGCACCATTTAGACTCGAGGAAATGAGAAGAGGTGGGACGGAGCGGAGAAGGCTAACAGTGATTGTTTGTACTTCATCCGGTCTTCAGGAAGCCGGTTAAAATTGAATTATTGCAGATTTAAACTGTCAGGAAAATCCTTCTGGTTCTGGTCCGTTTAGAGGCCGAAACAAACCTTCAGCCATCGTCTGACTGAAGCCTCTTTCAGAGCTCCAATGGTCCAGTACAGTAGATCCATTCTTACCTTTTTAACGTATTCTCGATCAGAGGGAAGTCATAAAGATGGAGATTGATCTAAACAATTACAGTCCAATATCTGAATCAGTTATCTGTTTAACATTTAGCAGATGGAGAGAAAGTAAATCTCTCTGAATATACAGTACACACAGTGAGAGAGTTGCTGGTTCTGCATCGGAGAACTCAAACATGACTCAGCTCTGACACAGGATTGTTGGTCCTGCAGACCCAAAATGAGGTGTTGAAAATAAGCTCCAGGTATCTTCAGAGTCAACCGTGAATGTATTATGAGAACTGATATCGGACTCAAAGATGTCTTAAGAAGGATAATCCTCGAAATCTCTTCTGAAGACTTTTACCGTTTGGCCTCTTTGTTCTATTTGTTCTTTACATAGAACAGGTTTTATTTGTTGCTCATGTACAGTCTTGCTCCATCTTGTTTTACCTCTTTGATTCTGGATCTTGTTATGTTTGTCTTTGCGTTAAAAGGTGCAATATAAATAAAGTTATTAAAGATGGCGTCCATTCACTTCAATGCAAATTGCTCACCAAGTGCAAAAGCCCAAAACATCTTCCAGGTCTGTTTCTGACCACAGATAATGTTGTTGGATCATCTAGTCACTCTAGTCTAGTCACTCTACTCTAGTCTAGTCACTCTAGTCTAGTCACTCTAGTCTAGTCTAGTCTAGTCACTCTACTCTACTCTAGTCTAGTCACTCTACTCTACTCTAGTCACTCTACTCTACTCTAGTCTAGTCAGTCTAGTCACTCTACTCTACTCTACTTTAGTCTAGTCACTCTAGTCTAGTCTAGTCACTCTACTCTACTCTAGTCTAGTCTCTCTAGTCTACTCTACTCTAGTATAGTCTAATCACTCTAGTCTAATCTAGTCACTCTAGTCTAGTCTAGTCACTCTAGTCTACTCTACTCTAGTCTAGTCACTCTAGTCAGTCTAGTCTAGTCTACTCTACTCGAGTCACTCTACTCTACTCTACTCTAGGCTAGTCTAGTCTAGTCACTCTAGTCTAGTCTACTCTCGTCTCGTCTACTCTACTCTAGTCACTCTAGTCTAGTCTAGTCTACTCTACTCTAGTCTAGTCACTCTAGTCTAGTCTACTCTAGTCTAGTCACTCTTGTCTCATCTCGTCTAGTCACTCTAGTCTAGTCAGTCTAGTCTAGTATAGTCTAGTCTACTCTAGTCTAGTCACTCTATTCTACTCTAGTCTAGTCACTCTAGTCTAGTCTAGTCACTCTACTCTATTCTAGTCTAGTCACTCTAGTCTAGTCTAGTCTAGTCACTCTACTCTAGTCTAGTCACTCTACTCTACTCTAGTATAGTCAGTCTACTCTACTCTACTTTAGTCTAGTCAGTCTAGTCACTCTACTCTACTCTAGTCACTCTACTCTAGTCTAGTCAGTCTAGTCACTCTACTCTACTCTACTTTAGTCTAGTCACTCTAGTCTAGTCTAGTCAGTCTAGTCTAGTCACTCTAGTCTAATCTAGTCACTCTAGTCTAGTCACTCTAGTCTACTCTAGTCTAGTCACTCTAGTCTACTCTAGTCTAGTCAGTCTAGTATAGTCTAGTCTACTCTAGTCTAGTCTAGTCTACTCTCATCTCATCTACTCTAGTCTAGTCAACTCTACTCTAGTCTAGTCTAGTCACTCTAGTCTAGTCTACTCTAGTCTAGTCACTCTTGTCTCGTCTCATCTAGTCTCGTCTAGTCTAGTCACTCTAGTCACTCTAGTCTAGTCTAGTCTAGTCTTGGGATTTGGGACATTGTTAAAAGTAAATAACTTTGAGTGAACGCATTCATTTCTATAAAGTGTGAACTGGATTAAATACCCACGATGAGTTTCTAAAGTTATTTTACAAACTGTCCAAAGCTCACATAGAAATATCTGATTAAAGGAAACGTTCTTTATTCAACAATAATCTTCTGCTGTGTATTCTGACACTTATGTGAATGTTATTGATGATATTTCAATAAGTGATCCTCCAGATTGTGTTTCATTTCTTTGTAACATGCTGTGAAGAGAGGGTCATTGTTCCTCAATGTGTTCCTGAATGTTTAACATTTATTCAACACAACTGTGTCCTTTAGATGAACAATCAGCCGACGCTTCAGGGTTTGAGTCTCAGTAGAATGATGCCTGGAAGTAAAGTACAGTATATACAGTGTGTGTGTGTGGAGTCCACATGTCGTGTGTATGACCCTGTACTTGTGTTTGCCTGTGTGCGTCCATGCTTGCTGTCTGTGTGGGCAGATAGTGTAGGAGTTGGATGAGGTGTTGGAGAAACATAAACATCCAGAGACAGAAGCAAGAAGCTCCTCCTGAAGAGATCCAGATGTGTGCAGAGAACAGATGAACCCGGACGTCTTCACACAATCTGCTGCTTCTGTTCAACTTAACTTCTCTTGGTTATGTATTAGTGATGATGTTAATAATGTTAATGTTAATATCATTAATGTTTATGTATTAGTAATAATGTTAATAATGTTTATGTATTAGTAATAATGTTAATAATGTTTATGTATTAGTGATAATGTTAATAATGTTTATGTATTAGTAATAATGTTAATAATGTTTATGTATTAGTAATAATGTTAATAATGTTTATGTATTAGTGATAATGTTAATAATGTTTATGTATTAGTAATAATGTTAATAATGTTTATGTATTAGTGATAATGTTAATAATGTTTATGTATTAGTAATAATGTTAATAATGTTTATGTATTAGTAATAATGTTAATAATGTTTATGTATTAGTGATAATGTTAATAATGTTTATGTATTAGTAATAATGTTAATGTTTATGTATTAGTGATAATGTTAATAATGTTTATGTATTAGTAATAATGTTAATGTTTATGTATTAGTGATCATGTTAATAATGTTTATGTATTAGTGATAATGTTAATAATGTTTATGTATTAGTAATAATGTTAATGTTTATGTATTAGTGATAATGTTAATAATGTTTATGTATTAGTAATAATGTTAATAATGTTTATGTATTAGTGATAATGTTAATGTTTATGTATTAGTAATAATGTTAATAATGTTTATGTATTAGTAATAATGTTAATAATGTTTATGTATTAGTGATAATGTTAATAATGTTTATGTATTAGTAATAATGTTAATAATGTTTATGTATTAGTGATAATGTTAATAATGTTTATGTATTAGTGATAATGTTAATAATGTTTATGTATTAGTAATAATGTTAATAATGTTTATGTATTAGTGATAATGTTAATAATGTTTATGTATTAGTAATAATGTTAATAATGTTTATGTATTAGTAATAATGTTAATAATGTTTATGTATTAGTGATAATGTTAATAATGTTTATGTATTAGTAATAATGTTAATAATGTTTATGTATTAGTGATAATGTTAATAATGTTTATGTATTAGTGATAATGTTAATAATGTTTATGTATTAGTGATGTTAATAATTAGTGATAATGTTAATAATGTTTATGTATTAGTGATAATGTTAATGTTTATGTATTAGTGATAATGTTAATAATGTTAATGTATTAGTGATAATGTTAATAATGTTTATGTATTAGTAATAATGTTAATAATGTTTATGTATTACTGATAATGTTAATTTTTCAGCTCAACCAACAACAGTAAAATCCTGCTTTTACATGACTGCTTGAGTAATAATCTTATGATGGAATATATAATCCTTTAACAACGTGTTACTGAGTATACTGAAGGCACAGCACTGTATTCATTGTTGTACTGGTACTTACGTACAGGCTGATATTGGCGTTGTGTGGTGCGGAGGCCGCTCCCTGAGTGTGTGTGAGTGCAGCGAGGCTCGGCTGCAGTCGGCTGTCGGGAGATAAAGTTACTGTGAATCCATGAGCGAGTGTAAACCGATCCATCCTCACCCAACCGCCGGCATAGCCCACGATCCGCAGCGCGTCTGGAGGCCTTCGCTCCTCAGGTCTGAGTCTGCTCTGCTGCAGGAGTTTACATTCCTGCTGTTGAACATGAGACGCTCTGTGTCACCGCTTATTAGAAGAAGAACTCTGATTGTGTTGTGATGTTTACCTGCGTGTGGAAACAGAAGATATACTGTAGAGTCAACTGTACTGTTGATTCCTGCATCTCTTCATGATCAACTTGTTTTCTATATTTATTGGAAAAGTATTCAGTTTGGCATTTTCATCACGTATATTATTATTTTTCTGATTATGAGTGTTTTTAGAAGCCGTGAGACTAAACTACACTTGTATGTCTCCACTCATTGAGAGAACATGTGACATGAGAACCCTAACACTTAGGACTGAATCCATCAGTCTGTTGATTGATGATGAATCTTTCAGTCGATAAAAGGTTTGAGAACATTTACCCAGAGTTCCAGTTGTTTTTAATAATCCTCACATTAGAGACACTGGAACACGTTTCTTTAATAAATGATCGACACAATAAACTGAGTAATGAACACTCGTCTTCAGATATAATGTGCGTTACAGAGCTGCGTCTGTTTATTATCTTCACGATTACTTGTTTAAAATGTCCAAAATATTGAAAATAGATTCAGTTTATTTTTCAAAGAGGAATAATTTAACCAGAAAATATTCACATTTAAGAAGCAGAAACCAGTTAAATTACTTCAACGAATTATCAACAGTAAAAATATAAATACATTGATTTACTTCTTCAGAGTAATACAATGTAAAAGTACAACAAAGAGCAGCTGTCATGATGTTTATGTTTGAGGTGATTTGGATTTAAAGAGATTTATCGGAGACAAAATACAAAAACACTCCAAAACATTGCTGATTAGTTTCTTGTTGATCAATGAATCCTTTCAGCTCAAGAAGAGAATAAAGAATAAATACAATCTACAGCTGGAAAATGTTCACATGAAATTCAAAACAGCCGCTGAAGAAGCCGAGCGTTTTACGACCTCGCTCCTCTCACTGAGGTTGTGCAGGCCGAGGTCACGCCTACGGGTTAGAGGTCACTCTCTCTCCTCTCTCTCTCTCCTCTCTCTCCCTCTCCTCTCTCTCTCTCTCCTCTCTCTCTCTCCCTCTCCTCTCCCTCTCCTCTCTCTCCTCTCCCTCTCCCCTCCTCTCTATCTCTCCTCTCCTCTCTCCTCTCTCTCTCTCCCTCTCCTCTCTCTCTCTCTCCTCTCTCTCTCCCTCCCTCTCCTCTCCTCTCTCTCTCTCTCTCCTCTCTCTCTCCTCTCTCTCCTCTCTCTCTCTCTCCTCTCTCTCTCTCTCTCCCTCTCCTCTCCTCTCTCTCTCTCTCCTCTCTCTCTCCCTCCCTCTCCTCTCCTCTCTCTCTCCTCTCCTCTCCTCTCTCTCTCTCCTCTCTCTCTCTCTCTCCCTCTCCTCTCCTCTCTATCCCTCTCCTCTCTCTCTCTTCTCTTCTCCTCTCTCTCCCCTCTCTCCCCTCCTCTCTCTCTCCTTGTAGTCACATGACTGTTGGTCTCAGATGAATCACTCATGACTTCATAGTTTCACACTTTAATGTTTTACACTCTGGTTAAAGTGAACTCTTTATTAGAGGAGACATTTATAATGAGACATGAAGAATAAAATGTTTGTGATTAAATATCAATATTTTAAGCTTTGTTTCGGCTGCTTATTTTGGTGGAGGTATTTGTCGCACATGATGTGTTTGAGGACCGTCTGAAAGATGAGACTCTGACGATAAAGACAGTTTTTACAGCTTCTGGCTGAGATAAACGCTGTAGTTGTGGCGATGTTTAAATAAAATATGCTTTTCCATCTCGCTGGCTGGTTTTGGGATCAGAGGTTTAAAGGAGCAACATGCCATCACGGATCTGACCAAACCTGCCAGTAAACAGCCCCCCCCCCATGTTCCCTTGTCTGAGGGTAAGTGTTGTCACATGGTCGGCATAGCCGGCCTAATGACGGACAGGTGGACTCAGAGCCGCTCGTTGACTCTGGTTACCAGAGAGACGTTTTAAAGGAGCCCTCTGAGCAAACAGCAGCACACGATCACCGACTCTGTTCACAGTAAAACACATCGAATACTTCAAAGGTTTGTACTGTAAAAAAACTAAAATGAGCTCCATTATTATAACGTCATAAAATCAAAGGATAGTTTATTTATGGTCAAATGAAGTTGTAGCTAATTTTTTTGCATTTTGGCCGTCGCCATCTTGTTTTTTGCAACCAGTGAACAGGAAGTGACCATATCTGGACTGAGGAGGAGTGACGTAGAGACCTGTCAATCACTGTGTAGCCCCGCCCTAAAGCATCCCCTGCTTTATGGTCTGTTTGACTCTAAATGGACCATAATGTACTAAATGAACATCATGCTGTATTGAAGAAGACTTGAAACTAGAGATTGAGACCATAAACTCATGTTTACAATGTTTACTGAGGTAATAAATCAAGAGAGAAGTAGAGTCATTTTCTCATAGACTTCTATACAACCAGAGGAGTCGCCCCCTGGTGGACACTAGAGAGAATGCAGCTTTAACACATGAAGCTTTGACTTCTCTTTAAAGAACCGAAGGTTACTTCCTGATTAAACTGCACCAGTTGTGTGAGAGTTTGATAAAATGTTGCCATTTACTTCCATTCATCTATACTACGTCCATCATGGAGGAATGAGAGTTTTCTTCGTATTGGGGGTGAAGTACTCCTCTAAGTAAAAGATCAGAGTACTTCTTTCTCAATCGTTCCTGCACTGACTGCTGTTAAACTAATGAGGAGAAGTAAACAGAAAAGTACATCAGTGTACAACATCAAAGTTCTCTCATCGTCTAAATGTGGAACCTCGGCTAATCAAAGTGACCGTGGAGCAGCACGGAGCTCCACCAGACGGATGTATTTATAGAAGTCTCATCAACACAGACCATCACCAGCACAACACAGACGCCGTCCGGCCGGAGGCGACCACAGGGGGGCGACGTGGAGGCTGTAACTGGGGAGGAAGAGAGAGCGGTTATTTCTGGAGAGTCGCTCCGGACCAGAAGACAGCTGAGCATGTCAGAGGGCAAGGGCAAGTCCTGAAGCCTGGACCCCAGACCAGGTCCGGGTTCTGATCACCAACGTCGACCTTCACACACACACACACACACACACACACACTGTAGAGTGTAGTGGTGGAATGTAACCAAGTACTGCACTTAAGTACACATTTACATCTCCTCCACTTCATTTGTACTTTTTACTGTACTACATCTCAGAGGTACATATAGTACTTTTTACTGTACTACATCTCAGAGGTACATATAGTACTTTATGCTGTACTACATCTCAGAGGTACATATTGTACTTTATACTGTACTACTTCTCAGAGGTACATATTGTACTTTTTACTGTACTACATCTCAGAGGTACATGTTGTACTTTTGACTGTACTACATCTCAGAGGTACATGTTGTACTTTTTACTGTACTACATCTCAGAGGTACATGTTGTACTTTTGACTGTACTACATCTCAGAGGTACATATTGTACTTTTTACTGTACTACATCTCAGAGGTACATATTGTACTTTATACTGTACTACATCTCAGAGGTACATATTGTACTTTGTATTGTACTACATCTCAGGGGTACATGTACTTTTTACTTCATTTGTCTGAGGGTTTTAGTCTCTTCTCAGATAAACTGCGTACTGTATCTCCAGCTGTGTTGCTGTGATGAAGTGAAGGATGAAGAGTTGGAGATACGAGGTTCTCAGGACAGAGACGCTACAAACATCTGATGATCTCATAGAACCTGAAGCATCGATGCAGATTCAACAGGATATAAAGGAGCTAACATGCTACACAGGAGAAGGTCTCTGTCATCGTGTGATTGGCTCGAGTCATTACCAAAGCAAACATGGTTAGCTAACCACCGTCCTCTTCATCACGCTGAGCGATGACTTCATCCGAGCAGCTCCAGACCAGAGCTTCATCTAAATCAACGTGTTACGGTCTGTGGGAGGCAAATCACAGGGAGCTCAGAGGATCCGCCCAGAAGTGGTCAGGATCAACACATACACCATCTTCATCTTCATCTTCTTCATCTGGGATCGCTCTGCGTTCTCTTTGTTAGATTTGTGGTTTTAAACATCAGCTGTCTGAGTGAAGCGTTTCCCTTTAATCATGTGATGGTTACATCATCTGTTGACGTACGGCTGCTTCTTTAAAAAACGTTTGAGATAAATGATGAATCTTTACAGAGACGGAAGTGAAGCTCTCACTTTACACCAGAGAGAGACTCTGTGATCAGCTGCTCCGCGTCATCATGACACATGTAGGCTCTAAGAGGAGTCATGAGAGAGTGTCTCCCTCTGCTGGTCCGATAAAGAACTGCAGTCATGAGGAAGTCTGGAATAAATACATTCATTATCGCTCTGCTTTAGATATTTATATCTTATTTTATATGATCTGAAATACTACAACGCCTACATTAATATTGATGAATGCTAGAAGGCTTCAACAATGACCTCAAATACACGCAAAGCAAAGACGCACAACAACCAAAAAGAGGCAAAAGGACTACAAAGAAGCAAAAGGACTACAAATAAGCAAAATGACTACAAATAAGCAAAAGGACTACAAATAAGCAAAATGACTACAAAGAAGCGCATCACAACTACAAAGACCACAAATACATGCAAAACAACTACAAAACCACGTAAAAAACCCAAAAGAAACAGTAAAAGTACAAAAAAGTATCACAACTACAAAGAAATGCAAAACATGTTAAATGTCTCTAAAAAATGAAAACTCAGAGGATCACCTGAGTGACTGTGATTCATCCTCAGGGGAACATGAACGATGAGTCCCATTTCATCACGATCCATCAAACAGCTGTTGAGATGTTTCACTAAAACCACAAAACGTGTCAACAAATTCATCAGGATTCATAAAACAGTGATTTATCTTATGTTTCATCTTCTTCAATTTGATTTTAGATATTTACTTTGTATATTATGACTATTTGTCATTCTTATATATATATATATATATATACAGTGGGTACGGAAAGTATTCAGACCCCTTTAAATTTTTCACTCTTTGTTTCATTGCATATTCATGTATATGTATGTATATGTATGTATATATATGTATATATATGTATGTATATATATATGTATATATATGTATATATATGTATGTATATATATGTATATATATGTATATATATGTATGTATATATATGTATATATATGTATGTATATATATGTATATATATATATATATATATAAGTGAAGGAAAGATTTGCTGGTAAAGCGATTTATTTTTGTACAGAATAAACATTCAAACATTCGCGCTGTGTAAACTGGAACGCTGCTCTACAGAGTGAAACGCTTGGTAGCGATGACTCACTCTTCCTCCTCTGAAATATAAATACTAGCATCATCATCTTCATCAAGTGGCAAAGATTCTCCACGTTTTCATGAAGACAGAATCACGTAGAAGCCAACAACACTTCTGATGACGTGTGAGCTGCAGAGCGGCTCGATATCAACACGTCTTCAGCTTCATGTTGAATGAGTCGAGTCGCTCTCGTCCACGTCAGAGCCTCGAGAGGAAGACGACTCGTTCACCTTCATTCACGACGCGGACCAACAAACGGACCAATCGTGTGGTCAGGAGTCTCCGGTCATGATGGAGAGGAACTCCTGCTGGTTTACTGGAACAAGTTCAGAGAGAACGTGTCACTAATACAGACAACTGATCTTTATTTATGTCCATTATTAATAATCTGCAGGTTATTCTGTTGATTAAACGATTCATTTTAAAGTCAATAAAACGCCAGAAAATAATGAAAAATGTCTGTTTTAATCTCCTAAAGGTCACAGAGACGTCTTCAAATGTCTTAAATGTCCCAAATATATTCAGCTTATTGTCACACAAGACAAAGAGAAGCAGCTCTGTTGGTGAATCCATTCAGGGCTCCAGACTAACGTCAAAATAGTTCAATATGTGAACGTTTGTGAGCGTGCAGTTAGAATTTAAAGTGCATGATGATCATATATATATATATATATATATATATATATATACATACACACTTCTCTCTTGATTTATTACCTCAGTAAACATTGTAAACATGAGTTTATGGTCTCAATCTCTAGTTTCAAGTCTTCTTCAATACAGCATGATGTTCATTTAGTACATTATGGTCCATTTAGAGTCAAACAGACCATAAAGCAGGGGATGCTTTAGGGCGGGGCTACACAGTGATTGACAGGTCTCTACGTCACTCCTCCTCAGTCCAGATATGGTCACTTCCTGTTTACTGGTTGCAGAAAACAACAACATGGTGATGGCCAAAACGCCAAATGCGAGGCTTCAAAACCACCACGACTACGTCCACTTCCTCTATACAGTGTACTACTCGTAGTACTAATACAACGCGGTTACTCTGTACCCATCTACTCACTTTCTCCGTCTCCGTCGGCGTCGAACTCGTCGATCATGCTGCGCAGCTCCTCGTCGCTGACGTTCTCTCCGAGTTCTCGAGCGACTCGTCTCAGGTTCCTCAGGCTGATCTTTCCGGACTCGTCATCGTCGAACAGCTTGAAGGCCTTCGTGATCTCCTCCGTCGGGTCTCGCTCCAGGATGCGGTCGGTCACTGCGGAGAAACACGCCGACACATTTTGAAGGATTCGCTGACGAGCGTCGCGTTGAAGCCGAAGAGACAAAAAAACAAAACGTACCGACTTCATTGAAATCCTCAAATGATATTTTTCCGTTTCCCTCTCTGTCGTAGTCTTTGAGAATCTTTAACACATCCACTTTCTTCACTTCAAAGCCGAGCGCACGCATCGCCACCTGCTCAGGAACATTCAAACACATTAATCATAAACATAATCAGTAAGTATCGTGTATGTTTACATGAACATTAGTGTCCCGGTTTAGATCTCATGTTTACATGGAACACATATTAACCCGGTTATTTATATCTTGAGTTTATGATCAGCTGCTTATGGCGATAATTCAATATTATAATTTATCATCTTTCAATGGAATCACATCGAGATGAAATCATATCTCTGCATCTAGACATATTGTGTTAAATAACATAAAGTGATAACAGAGTAAAATTCTGCTTGTGTGGTTAAATCCAACTATTCTTAATCTGATAACTCATATAAACATATAAACAGTCAGTGAAATACTGGAAATGTTTATGTATTTTATAAATATTTAACATTTTAATTTAATAAAAGTACTTTTAATTTGTTAGATACTTAATTCACACAGGAGAATACAAAAATATACAATTCATCATCTTCTCTGTAACTTGTAATTACATCCACGTTGCACACGTGTATGTACACTAGTTTAAAGTGCATCCTTTGTTACGTTGACGTTAGTATTTGATGTAGTTGTTGCTCTGTTGCCGTCCCTCGTGACTCACCTTCAGCTCGTGGTAATCGATCTCTTGATCTTTGTCGGTGTCGAACAGCTCGAAGGCTTCTTTGATCTCATGTCTCTGATCCTCGCTCAGCTCTCTCCTCTTCTTGCGCTTCGTTTTGTCGGCAGGAAGTTCAGTTCTGGAAAAAACACAGACGACAGAGTTTCACCAAATTCTGTGAGAAATCTATAAATATATTTCTGCTTCACACGTTTGTATTATACTTTAACAAATACTTATAGCAGCTGATACCACAGATGGAGCCTCCATAGTATTTACATGTTTTTAAGATCGCTGTGATACAACAAACTATTGTGTTTACACAAATAGAGAACTTAAACAAATGAAGTTAACTGAATATATAATATTTAACTTAATATTTACTTTAAAGAAATATTGCCATTACTTAAATATTCTGAGGTAATCAGTTTACTCAAACATTTTTGAGTACTGTGAAGTTGTTTGGTTTTATAGTGTATATGTCTGCCTGAATACTAATACTAGTACTACTACTAGTACTACTACTACTCCTGTCAATAAGTTACCTTTTCATGAAAATAATCCTCTAGTTTCACACATTTTTGTACACCGAAATCACAGCGAGGCAGATAGAGGGGAGAAAGAGGGAGATATAGGGGGAGAAAGAGGGAGATATAGGGGGAGAAAGAGGGAGATATAGGGGGAGAAAGAGGGAGATATAGGGGGAGAACGAGGGAGATATAGGGGGAGAACGAGGGAGATATAGGGGGAGAAAGAGGGAGAGAAAGAGGCAGATGTAGGGGGAGAACGAGGGAGATAGAGGGAGAGAAAGAGGGAGATATAGGGGGAGAAAGAGGGAGATATAGGGGGAGAACGAGGGAGATATAGGGGGAGAACGAGGGAGATATAGGGGGAGAACGAGGGAGATATAGGGGGAGAAAGAGGGAGATATAGGGGGAGAAAGAGGGATATAGGGGGAGAAAGAGGGAGATATAGGGGGAGAACGAGGGAGAGAAAGAGGCAGATGTAGGGGGAGAACGAGGGAGATAGAGGGAGAGAAAGAGGGAGATATAGGGGGAGAAAGAGGGAGATATAGGGGGAGAACGAGGGAGATATAGGGGGAGAACGAGGGAGATATAGGGGGAGAAAGAGGGAGAGAAAGAGGCAGATGTAGGGGGAGAACGAGGGAGATAGAGGGAGAGAAAGAGGGAGATATAGGGGGAGAAAGAGGGAGATATAGGGGGAGAACGAGGGAGATATAGGGGGAGAACGAGGGAGATATAGGGGGAGAACGAGGGAGATATAGGGGGAGAAAGAGGGAGAGAAAGAGGCAGATGTAGGGGGAGAACGAGGGAGATAGAGGGAGAGAAAGAGGGAGATATAGGGGGAGAAAGAGGGAGATATAGGGGGAGAACGAGGGAGATATAGGGGGAGAACGAGGGAGATATAGGGGGAGAAAGAGGCAGATGTAGGGGGAGAACGAGGGAGATAGAGGGAGAGAAAGAGGGAGATAGAGGGGGAGAAAGAGGCAGATGTAGGGGGAGAACGAGGGAGATAGAGGGAGAGATAGGGAGAAAGAAGCAGAAGTAGTAGTGCCACACTGAAAATACTTCACTACAAGTAAAAGTCCAGCATTCAAAACCTATTCTTAAGTAAAAGTATGTATCAGTAAAATGTATATGAAGTACTAAAGTAAATGTACTTTCCACCACTTGTAATTCCAACAAGCTCTAAATGTGACAGTTAATAAAACAGTGAGGAGAAAATAAGGAAGCTACAGGAGCAGCTAGCTAGCTAGCTAGCATCACATACCGTTAACACGGAGGAGGAAAGCTAAACATGCTAACGCTAGCTAACGTCTTGGAGCTACGCTTTGCCGCGTTAAAATGAACTGTGTTGAATAAATGAAGAGTAGCAGCGGAGACAGAGAGGTTTACCTTAAAGACAGACTCATTTTGGGAGGATTAAAAAACGTTAAAGCGATAAAACAACACGTTATTATCGATAAACACGGAGATCACTGACTACAACACCACAACAAATAGAGCCGCGCTCTGGGAGAAGCTTCCTATTGGTCGCTGGTCACTAGGCAGCCGTATGGTGATCTGTGATTGGTTCGCATCAGAGCTGTTCGTTCCTCTTCTTCTTCTTTGCTACGATTAAAGGCAGATTGAATCCTTAGTGTTGAGCTACTGCCACCTGGTGGAGGTAGTTCAGTCTCACATCATTCAGAGGTTAATTATTACTATTAAGAGTACTCAGATAAAAAGTAGTAATACTACAGTGTAGAGGGGGAGATAGAAGTGGGGGCGATAGAGGCAGATAGATGGGGAGAAAGAGGGGAGAAAATTATTGACAATAATGACGATAATTGTTAGCAGCAGATTAAAAAACATATTTTAAAAAATGAAAATGAATACTGCATGTTGTTCCTTTGTCTTTCTCGTATTTAGTGCCACTCTCATAATATCAAATGTGTGAATTCTGACGTCAGTGTTTCCTCACACTTCCTGTGGAAAGATCCTCTGTTAGATGACTGCAATATATATCTGAAAACCATTTGTTGTCTAAGCCTTCCTGTCCACATCAACTCTTCAGACTCTTCCTCCCTTGTTGACCCACGACATCCTCTTCACCACTTATCGTGTGTTTCCCACAGAGCGTTCTCAGCAGCAGTGACAGTGAAGTAAAGTCCAGGATCTGTGCTTATCTCAGAGCGTCTCCTGTCTCACATGTGGTCGCTGATGATAGAGGCCGAGAGTCACAGGAGCTCGTCCTCCTCCACTCGTCCTCTCTCTCTCTCGTCATTCCTAAATACGCACAACAAAACTCAATGACGACGTCACCTTATTTAACGTTTCATCTTCTCTGCTGCTCTCCATCTTCAACCACCAATAAAACAAAAAGAAACAAATCCTGAATTAATAAATCTTTAAATCCCAAATGACCAAAATGACAATATTCAGTCACACGGTGACGAAGAGGACGAAGAGGATCTCCCTCACGTGTACTAGAAGCTATAGCTGCTAAAAGAAGAGCTGAAGAGACTCAGATAGAATCAGTCTGTACAGTGTTATGAGATGAGAACAGGTGCTTTTATTTCTCCAGATGTTGAGACGTCTGTCTCTCAGAGTTCTCTCTAAATTTACAACTTTGAAAATAAATGACGTTCAGATGCAGACAAATAATCCACAGAGCTCACAGGCGTCCTTATTAATGTGGACTATTTCTTCTCAAGGATTATGAGACAACGGGCCCCAAAAGGCCTCACACCTCTACATAGGCACAGAGTTTAGCTGTTTAGACTCTTTGTTATAAGTTTGTGTCTCTTTCTGGTCATTTGATGTCAATCTGTATAGTTCTGGTCTGTTCTTTGCATACATCTTTGTGGTTGTTTCATGTATCTTTTGGCTGATTTCTCTGCCTATTTGTAGTCACTTTGTCTCTTTGTGGATGTTTTCTGTCTATTAGTCACGTTCTCTGTCTTTGTGGTAGTTTTGTGTCTCTTTGTCGTCACTTCGTGTCTCTTTGTATTTGTTTTGTCTCTCATTAGGAGACAGAAATACACGTTGTGTGTCTTTGAGGTCATTTTGCGTAACGTTTTGTGAATTTAGGACAAATCTACAGACGGCAACAGACAAAGCAGTGAAATAACGTGTATTTCTACCGACAGTATCTTGTTTTAAGGAAACTTACTGTTCAGTTTCTGAATCAAGTCTGAAATAACAAATAATTTACCTCAAAGTGTTAAATGTGTGCGTCGCTGTGCATCGTTCAGTGTAAAGATGCAAACGAGGAAGACAATGATTCATGAGGAAGACAACGTGCTGCACGAGGTCTCATCTGAACCAGATGTGCATCCAACAGATGTTGAGAGATTTCAGTCTGGAAGTGTGTTGAAGACGAGCTGCTGCTGTCCCGGGTTTGAGCCGGTTGTCCTTCAGACAGACGCCTTGAACTCACGTCTTGTTGTCGAGGTGAACGATGGGGGGGGGGTGTTTACTTTATCAGCCGGCTGCACAGACGCAGCTTCTTCTGAGGACGCCACATGTGAACTCAGAAAGCAGCTTCTGTTCGGACTCGGAACAGAAGCTGATTCAGTCCACTTAGAGGAGGTCTACTGAAGTCCAGGACCAGGGCCCTGCAGGAGGTCTGAGCTGCAGAGTTAAATGAGTTCATTTAATACTGATGGTATGAACACAAGCCTGCGTTGTTCAGCTCTTCAAAGACGGATTAGAATTGAGCTTTTAAGAACAAACCTGTAAATGTGCAGCTTATGGAACGTTTATAGAATAAACAATAAGTCGTTTTCAGATAAAAATGATTCCTTTGTGTTATTATTAACTCCTCATATCATTTACTGAGTAACACTAAAGAGTTCAGACTTATTTAAGATAAAACATGAACTCAATGAAACGTTCTGACTTTCAACAGAAGACAGAAAACATTAAACGAGACGTGATGGTGTTTAGTCATTGGAACAATAAAATGTATGAATTACAAAACTATTTTAAATTTAAATAAATGTATAACTGTTGTAAAAGTAGTTTCATTAGTCAATTAAAGGAGCATGATGCATTTTTTATCAAATTTTTCTTTTTTAATGGAAAGAGTAAAAATCAAAGATGTGAACAATAAACGTAAACCATGAATTGTGAATGGAGCTCACTACGAGGGGGGGGGGGGGCTGCAGCATGTCAAAGTCTCAGTGTTTGGCATATACGTGTCATTAAAACCTGAACCCCACCCTGAACCAGCACAAAGACCCCCCTGTCCCCCCGGCCTGCACACGGTCGGCCTGTTCACCTCCGCTGCTCACATTCAGATTCTTCTGTGAGACGCTGAACAACAAAGACAACGAGTTTATGTGACGTGTTTTACGTGTTTTACGTGTTTTACTGACTTTACGTACTCATTTTAAGCCCAACCGGTGTTTCTCCTGAACAGTCGTGTAAGTGGTCTAAGAATATTACAACATCCTGACTCTGTGAGAGCAGATTCAATAGATGATGAAACAGCAAATATTTTGCAACGTTTTAGCGCCTGAACGTTCTGGTGGTGAATGGAAACAAATCTGCAGCCGAGTTCCAACATCAGATGGAAAGTCTGAAACCAGAAGAGTGGAGGCCGTTCTTATTAATGCGTGTGGTTTTGTGAATCAAACTGTGTCGTGCATTTTACTACGGAAAGTCTGCATGAGCTACAAGATGCCCAGAATCAGGACCAGAGTGCACATCCTTTGTTTTGCATCCAGTGAACAGGAAGTGACCATATCAGGACTGAGGAGGAGTGACGTAGAGACGCCGTATACGTCTCTGGTAGAGACCTGTCAATCACCGTGTAGCCCCGCCCTAAAGCATCCCCTGCTTTATGGTCTGTTTGACTCTAAATGGACCATAATGTACTAAATGAACATCATGCTGTATTGAAGAAGACTTGAAACTAGAGATTGAGACCATAAACTCATGTTTACAATGTTTACTGAGGTAATAAATCAAGAGAGAAGTAGAGTCATTTTCTCATAGACTTCTATACAACCAGAGGAGTCGCCCCCTGGTGGACACTAGAGAGAATGCAGCTTTAACACATGAAGCTTTGACTTCTCTTAAAGAACCGGAGGTTGCCGCCTGGTTGGGAGTGAGTCACTGCCTCAAAAGAGGGAGTTCAAGTATCTCGTGGTCTTGTTCACCAGTGAGGGTAAATGGAAAGGTGGTTCAACATCTGATCAGGATCCTCCTCCCTTTAGAAGTTGTCCAGTCACGTCACACTGGTAAGAGGCCCCGGGTAGACCCAGGACACGTTGGACGGACTAGATATATATCTGGTCTGCCTAAAGCCTGAGGGTTTATCAGGATGAGATGGAAAACGTTGGTGGAAAGAGGGAACGTCTGGAATACCCTCATAAACCTCCGCGACCCGGCTCTGGATAAGCAGACGACGATGGATGGATGGATGGATGGATGGATGGATCGTGTCTTCTTATCTTTTGAGACTTTTGAGATCTTTCCACTTCATCCAAATCACACAAGCTGACTAAAGATCTCTGACTCTAGATAAACCAGATGTAACTCATCATTCAGACATGTGCTTAATGTTTGTGTGTCCACATCATATTACTGTCCACGCAGTGCAACATAAGAGTCCAGTCAGAGCTCTCTCAGGTCCATCACATGACAGCAGTTTATTCTGAAGCTCATTAAGTTCCCAACAAGATGAACTCCCTCAGAGGAGCCTCTTGCTCAGCTGACAGTGTGATCGCTGACCTTTCCAACTCTTTATGACTTTAACCTTCTGCTGTGAAGCTCGCTGACCGAGACCACGGAGCAGTTAATGGACTCCTCTTTATCAGAGTGGGCGGGAGACTGCAGGAGGCTGGTTTTGGGCTTTTACGGCCCAGAAAGCTGCAGATTCACCGCATCCTGATGAATGCATCTCATTTCTTATCAAGCAGCTTCTGCATTATATTATTAAACTTGCCTAAAGGTAACTTGAGTGTTGACACTCAGAGAAAACTTGGTGTCTTTGCTTGTTTCAAGAATCAGTCCGATCGAAGTGTAACACTCAGCAAGAGAAGAACAGTAAAGAACAGTAGAGCAGGTTTCTTGATTAGAAGCAGTCTTCACTACAGACTGACATATTTTAATAAACTAGACTTAACATAGATTCTTCATAGTGTAGAAACTTGCCTCCAACAACCAGTTAAGTAGCAGTGAACATCCATGTCTGTCCAACATGTCAACACTTCATCATTGGAGTCTATTACACGATGTCTGTGAAGTATTCATCATGTGAGTATATATGAAGTCTTGAGTTGTTAAAAAACATGTTTCGTGACTTTTGACCACCAAAGTTCTACTCACTTCCTCTTTGAGTCCAGGTGGACAGGTGTTCCTGAGATACGTGTCGGATGGACAACCAGGAGACATTGTACCTACTGGCACAGCTGTTGCTGTAAATATAAAAACGAGCGGCACTAAACTACACAGATCCTTTGTTTTCATCTGCCCTGTTGATTTGCATCAGTCTCTAACAATGCTACCTGACTTCCTGCTTCTGTTTTCACCAGACAAGAGGTCTGTAAGTGTGATACATGTGATACAAGACGCAAACAAGTAAGTAGATCTTAAGTGTTTACTTTCAAGAATTTGTCCTTCAATTTCCAAAATGGCATTGCTTCAATCAAGTCTCTTCAGCAGCTTTAAAGCTGCACAGATTCATCGTTAGGCCACCAGGAGTCCGATATTCTCTCTCTTTTAGCTCCGTGTTTGGTCTCCACCTCTTTACCTGCTAAATGTTCCCCTGCGTTCTCTAACTGAGCCTGTCTGTTTGCTGCTGAGCAGCTAGTGTTCCGTGGCTTTTAACAGCTTTCTGAACCAGAACAGTGAAGTTTTGAGCTGTAAAACAAACAAAGAATTAGCTGAAAAGCACTAAAATGCTCCGAAGAGCTGAAAGGAGCTGGTTTGTTCATCATTATTTTACATTACAAATAGTCATTTGATTGAGTTAAAATGCAACATACATATTAATGCAGCAGGAATATTGATCCATAAACATTAGAAATAATAGTAAAACAGTTTAATTGCATTACTTTGACTTTTAAGTCTATTACACAATACTGACAGTCTGCAGAGGAGAACTGAGAGATTCCAGGATCATTTAGTGTGTTTTTAATGTAAAATCATTCATAAAATGTTTTAGTTACGTCCTGGATAACCCGGAGAAGCTGAGACTGAACTGTTTGACATGTGGCTCTGTGCCCGGTCCGTCTCCAGCAGTCTGTTTCTCTAATGAGCCTGAGTGCTGCGAAAACCACAGATAAAATAAAGAGAGATGTTTTAAATCAGGTGACGGTGAAGCAGAAACACACACAAGCAGAGCTGGATGGATGGAGGCGGAATGTGATAATGAATTCTCTGGTGAATATGTTGTGAAACAGCGTGCGGTTCTCTGTGAGCGGAGACCAACCCAAGACTGAGGAACTGTTCCCAATTACACTGAAGACTCACTTATGTCAACATAGGAGGGACACGTCCCATTCAGCTCAGCGTCATACACTTAGAGATAAGGGTTCCAAACGGGTTCTTCCTGAAGGGCTGAGGTTCTACCAGAACCATTTGCTTCTGAAGAACCCTTTATTTTAAGAAGAAGGGTTTTTTCAAGGTTCTTTGTGAGACTAAGGGTTCCATTTAGAAACCAGTTTCATCCAAAGAACCCTTTTTGGAAGAAAGAGTTCATCAAGAGTTGTTGAAAGGATAGGATTGAGCTGCACCACATCAGCCTCGGTTCTTTAGGGTTCTAGATAACATCATTGAACGATAAAAGGGTTCCCGGTAGAACCTCCTGGGTTGGTTCACGATGAAACCCTTGGAATATAAAAGAGCTCCCGTTAGCACCCTTAGAAGGTGGAAATGTTCTGGATAGAACCTCCACAGAGGAAGAACAGACGTAGTCTCCGTGACGTCATTCATTGGTTTGTGGACTGATGTTTTGAAGCCTTGAGTTCGTCTCTTTGGACGTCGCCATCTTAGTTTTTTGCCACCAGACCTGACACAAGGGGGTGGAGCTAACTTCAACGTCATTTTTAGACAACTAGAATGTTCCAATTAACTTCCATGAAGTGAAACAGACTGCAGAATGGTTGCAGTGCAGTGAGACGAAAACACGGACAAACTCCCATAATGGACATCGCCGTGGTAACGACCTGTCAATCAAACGGTAGCCCCTTGGCCCCCTAAGACCCTGCTACAGCCCTGCTGTCTGTGATACACTGTTCTTACTCTGTTCCAGAGTTCAGGACATGAAGAAAGCTTTTGTATCTCTCAGGTGTTTGATGGTAAAAGAAGCTTCTTATTGGAGCAGATGCACTTTAAACGTTTATGGGACTGAGGGCTCTGAGGCGGATTGAGCAACATGGGTTGGGTGCCTCCTTTGTTTGAATAAACAACAACCCAGAGATCCAGATCAGGTCTCCACTGCAGTGATGCAACCAGACAAACTGTGAAGCCTTTTGATTGTTTTTATATTTTGGAACAACACATCCGGTAAATAAACCCGCAGAAGTTTTTGGAGTTTTGCACTAAATTTCACCTGCACGTGTCAGAGCGCGCACTCCTCTCGACCCTGCGCGTAAACACACGCGCACATGTTTGCTGCTCTCTACCACACACTGAGCTTTCAGAGGAACTAGGAGAGGCTGACAACACGCGCACACACACACACACACACACACACACACACACACACACACACACACACACACACACACACACACACACACACACACACACACACACACACACCGCCCGTTTCCTCGTACCTTGACGTGCGTAAATCATTTTGCGCTTCATTCTGCGTCCTGACCGCCGGAGAGTTGAGACTTCCCCCGCAGCAGAGCGCACTAAGCAGGTACAGTTCTTCTATTCCTGTTATTAACATCTGTAAAGGACGCGTTTAAGGACTCGTGTTTGACGCATGTTGCTTAGTGAAGTGATGGCGCAAACACACTTTACTGCTTTTAAACAGATGAGACGCAGAAAACACAGAAGACAGAAATCATTTGGTGAAACCGGTTCAATGTTTTGCATCTTAACGAATGTTGTATCATTAACTGCTGTTTTTATTAGAATAACTCTGAGAACACTACTGAGGATAATGACAAGTAATAGAATAAACTTTATTTAAAAAGTCATTTTGATACAAACAGAAAAGAAAACAAACATACATTTAATTTCTGGAAGAACATTTAAAAGAATACCATTAACAAAGTAACTTACATCATCATACTCTTTATAGGTTTTTACATAAAAGCAGAGTTTCTTTGGTCCAGAATAACAAAAAAGCAGCTTCACTATAAACCTCATATTAAAAGTGAAATACTATGTTTTATTTATCAGTAGTTGCTGTCATTGTATTGTTGACTTTAAAAAAAAAACTTATATTAAGTCTTCAATGGATTTTTTTAGATTTATCATATCTTCCACTAATGTCTACAATGAGCTGTTTGGCATGAATTGTACAGTTTTGACCAAACTGACTTTATTGCAACTCTTTTCTAGTGTTTACTGGAGATTATATGATGTTACAGTGTTTGTGTGTGATGTTACAGTGTTTGTGTGTGATGTTACGTGTTTGTGTGTGATGTTACAGTGTTTGTGTGTGATGTTACAGTGTTTGTGTGTGATGTTAGTGTTTGTGTGTGATGTTACAGTGTTTGTCTGTGACGTTACGGTGTTTGTGTGTGATGTTACGGTGTTTGTGTGTGATGCTACGGTGTTTGTGTGTGATGTTACAGTGTTTGTGTGTGATGTTAGTGTTTGTGTGTGATGTTACAGTGTTTGTGTGTGATGTTACAGTGTTTGTGTGTGATGTTAGTGTTTGTGTGTGATGTTACAGTGTTTGTGTGTGATGTTATAGTGTTTGTGCTTGATGTTACGATGTTTGTGTGTGATGTTACAGTGTTTGTGTGTGATGTTACAGTGTTTGTGTGTGATGTTAGTGTTTGTGTGTGATGTTACGGTGTTTGTGTGTGATGTTACAGTGTTTGTGTGTGATGTTACGGTATTTGTGTGTGATGTTACGGTGTTTGTGTGTGATGCTACGGTGTTTGTGTGTGATGTTACGGTGTTTGTGTGTGATGTTACGTGTTTGTGTGTGATGTTACGTGTTTGTGTGTGATGTTACAGTGTTTGTGTGTGATGTTACAGTGTTTGTGTGTGATGTTACGGTGTTTGTGTGTGATGTTAGTGTTTGTGTGTGATGTTACAGTGTTTGTGTGTGATGTTAGTGTTTGTGTGTGATGTTACAGTGTTTGTGTGTGATGTTATAGTGTTTGTGCTTGATGTTACGATGTTTGTGTGTGATGTTACAGTGTTTGTGTGTGATGTTACAGTGTTTGTGTGTGATGTTAGTGTTTGTGTGTGATGTTACAGTGTTTGTGTGTGATGTTACAGTGTTTGTGTGTGATGTTAGTGTTTGTGTGTGATGTTACGGTGTTTGTGTGTGATGTTACAGTGTTTGTGTGTGATGTTACGGTATTTGTGTGTGATGTTACGGTGTTTGTGTGTGATGCTACGGTGTTTGTGTGTGATGTTACGGTGTTTGTGTGTGATGTTACGTGTTTGTGTGTGATGTTACGTGTTTGTGTGTGATGTTACAGTGTTTGTGTGTGATGTTACAGTGTTTGTGTGTGATGTTACGGTGTTTGTGTGTGATGTTAGTGTTTGTGTGTGATGTTACGGTGTTTGTGTGTGATGTTACAGTGTTTGTGTGTGATGTTACGGTGTTTGTGTGTGACGTTACGTGTTTGTGTGTGACGTTACGTGTTTGTGTGTGACGTTACGTGTTTGTGTGTGACGTTACGGTGTTTGTGTGTGACGTTACGTTGTTTGTGTGTGACGTTACGGTGTTTGTGTGTGACGTTACGGTGTTTGTGTGTGACGTTACGGTGTTTGTGTGTGACGTTATGGTGTTTGTGTGTGACGTTACGGTGTTTGTGTGTGACGTTACGGTGTCTGTGTGTGACGTTACGGTGTCTGTGTGTGACGTTACGGTGTCTGTGTGTGACGTTACGTGTTGGTGTGTGACGTTACGGTGTTTGTGTGTGACGTTACGGTGTTTGTGTGTGACGTTACGGTGTTTGTGTGTGACGTTACGGTGTTTGTGTGTGATGTTACGGTGTTTGTGTGTGATGTTACGGTGTTTGTGTGTGAAGTTACGGTGTTTGTGTGTGATGTTACGGTGTTTGTGTGTGATGTTACCGTGTTTGTGTGTGAAGTTACGGTGTCTGTGTGTGATGTTACGGTGTCTGTGTGTGATGTTACGGTGTTTGTGTGTGATGTTACGGTGTCTGTGTGTGATGTTACGGTGTTTGTGTGTGATGTTACGGTGTCTGTGTGTGATGTTACGGTGTTTGTGTGTGATGTTACGGTGTTTGTGTGTGATGTTACGGTGTTTGTGTGTGATGTTAGTGTTTGTATGTGATGTTACGGTGTTTGTGTGTGATGTTAGTGTTTGTGTGTGATGTTACGGTGTTTGTGTGTGATGTTACGGTGTTTGTATGTGATGTTACGGTGTTTGCGTGTGATGTCACAAGATAACTGTGTTTTTGGTGGTTGTTTAGGTTCACAGTCGTGCTATTAATGTTTTTAAAGAGTTCTTGTTTTTGGTGAAAGAGGAGTTGTAGTTTGAATATTTCCAGCTCCATGCTGGACTGTAGGTTGATTTAATGACTGAGTGAATTAATGCTGTTGGTGTAAAGGTCTATTGTTAAGAACGTACAACTTTGAGGTACTTGTACTTGAGTAATTCAAATTTGTGCCACTTTATATTCTAAATTCACCACATTCATCCGGCAGCTTTAGTCACTGAATAGCATTTAACACATCGATAAATGATTAGTTAATAAAAACACTCCTCTGACTAATCCTATAAAAATAAACAGTTCAAATAACTTTTTTGTGTGTTAATTTAGTAGAATTATTATTAGTAATATAATTCATGAACAATTTCAATATTTTTCCTTTTGTTTTGGTTCATTGACTTACAGTCTTTAAGCTTAGCTTGTACCAATTTTAGGAATTGGATGAATGAAGCTTTTGAATAAATTACGTCACAATTTAGCAGAAACACCAACGTAGAAGCTAGCGGATCATTTCTGTCGCATACATCTTTTAAATAATTATGTGTAAACAACAAGATCTTTTACAGTGATTGTTTCATTGTTCGTATTGACATTTTCAGAATTTAAAATAAACTTGCATCAGCTCTCCTTCAGTCGTCGGACGGCTGGAGCGTTAAATTGCCTCGACAGCGCTCGATAAATGGATTTCTGTGCTTTCCTCAGTCAATCGTTTTTGTAACAGCTCTCATAGTTGCGGTCGACCACGTTGTGAAGCACAACAAGTGATTTAGAGCCGAGAACATCGAGGGGCTGTGAGCGACTTCCAGCCCAACAACCCCTCTCTGTGCTGGCTTAGACACGGTGGCTCCACCCTGACCCCCACCCAACACACACACACACACACACACGCACACGCACACGCACACGCACACGCACACACAGACTGTGGCCCATATCAACCCCTCAAATGACACACACACATTCACAGCAGTCAACTTTAATTTGTGCAAGCTGCTGGCGATCAGGAAACAAGGGGTTAAATGAATGTTTGTGCTTTTGTTGAGCAGGAAAATTTGGGTTTTACGTGTTAATTCAGAAGAAGTCTCTTTATGAATAGAAGCGTCTGTTGTGTTCAGTAATGTATTTGCAGAGTGTGTGTGTGTGTGTGTGTGTGTGTGTGTGTGTGTGTGTGTTTCACCACTGTTCATAGCCAGCAGGTTCTTGAGGACATGTTTTCTAAAGTTTCGTCTGTTTAGCAGAAAGATAAACATTTATTCAGGGTGAAAAGATGAACAGACTTTGTTCACTGCTGAAACAAATGCAATTCAGACGCCACAACGTTCATAAAGATGTTTGTAGGTGAGTGAAGACCATGTGACTGTGGCAAAGCCTCCTCACAATGATGATCGTTTCTTTAAGGTCAAAACAAACCAGTTGGTACCAGGAGACAAAAAGCTGCATTCTCTCTAATGTCCACCAGGGGGCGACTCCTCTGGTTGTATAGAAGTCTATGAGAAAATGACTCTACTTCTCTCTTGATTTATTACCTCAGTAAACATTGTAAACATGAGTTTATGGTCTCAATCTCTAGTTTCAAGTCTTCTTCAATACAGCATGATGTTCATTTAGTACATTATGGTCCATTTAGAGTCAAACAGACCATAAAGCAGGGGATGCTTTAGGGCGGGGCTACACGGTGATTGACAGGTCTCTACCAGAGACGTATACGGCGTCTCTACGTCACTCCTCCTCAGTCCAGATATGGTCACTTCCTGTTCAGTGGTTGCAAAAAAACACATGGCGGCGACAAAATCGGCAAGCTAGAGACTTCAAAACGTCCACAAACCAACGAGTGACGTCACCGTGACCACGTCCACTTCTTACAGTCTATTGGTTTGGACGACGTATCAAACTGTACGCAGAAGAGAAGCTGAAAGTGTTTGAACACGATGAACCGAGGCTGTTCTCACGCAGCGTACGTAGATATACCTATAAGTGACTGCGCTATGATTCATAGATATGATAGGAATATCTTGTAAACTGAAAAATGTCCTGGAAGACATTCATCGTATTGTTTTATCTTCTCAAGTGACAGAAATAACTGTTGACTGAAGAGAGAAGTTCAAACCAACAGAATTGTCAGTTTCATGAAAGTTACAAAAGTGTATGGTTGACGGTGACAAGGTGTGTGAGCAGTTCTATCGAGGGACGTGGTTAGCTTAGCTTAGCATAAAGACTGGAAGCGGGGGGAAACTGCTAGCCTGGTTTCTAAACGTTGCATGTTCTTTGTAAAAGTAAACATTTGTGATTTTAGGTTTAAGATTTGTACTTAAACTATTTCCTCATGAACAACAGTGTGCCCATCCGACAAGTACTCGTGCAGTGTTTATGCTAAGCTAAGCTAATCAACCTCCACTGTATCTTTTTCCTTTAATTACACTTTTTCAGCTGCATGTTTATGTTGTTTTTACTGAATCCATCTTGAATCTGAATATAACCCTGAAGCCGAAAGTGTTTACCTGTTTCATATCAACAGATATCGCCTGTGACACCCCCCCCCCCCCCCCCCTGTGACCCCCCTGGTACCTTAAGATGGGAGATAGAGAGAGACAGTGAAACACACAGTGGCATGCTGGGATGAAGAGCCAGATTAACTTTTAACTGTATGTCTCTTCTCAGGGTCAAGGCGGCGGTTAACAGAGAAAGCGTCGTAAACTACCCTCTCGCAGTCGGGGGAGGGACAGGAGAGAAGGGAGGCGGGGGAGGAAGGAAGGGTGAAGGGTTACGGTTGATATTATCTGCTCTTTAAAGTGTCAGATATCCTGCAGAGGATGACTGGTGTCTTTGTGCCGTTCAAAGGTTTAATAATCAGGACAAATACGGAGGATTTATTACATTCTAGAGGTGAATCAGGTGAAGAAGAAGAGCAGTGGTAGTCTTCTTCACTATAAAGGGAGATTACACAGCATCCGTTATCTTTATAAGACAGCTGCATTCACTCAAGTTTCTACTTAAGTACAATTTTCCATTTTATGCTGCTTAATAATTCTACTCCACTACATCTCAAAAGAGAACTATTGTAACTTTTACTGCACGAAGTAAACATCTGAACACTTTAAAGGTGTTGTTCTGGTCGAGCAGTTTGAATGTGTTTCGTTTGATTCGGAGGTTATTTATGGTTTTGCTCTGTGTAACTCTTGAACGTGACTTTGTAAAGAAGATGCAGACAAATGATGTCATCCTGTCAATAGTGGTGATTGGAGCCAGGCTAGCTGTTTCCATCTGTTTCCAGTCTTTATGCTAAGCTAAGCTAACCGGCTGCCGGCTGTAGCTTCATATTTAAACAACATATAGTAAGAGTGGCCTTCTAGCTCTCCACCAGAATGTTGAACTGTTCCTTTAAGATATGAGTCACTACAACGTACCTCACACAACGATTCGTATGATACCTACGAAAGATTACTCGTCATTTTAGTGCATTCTCCTAAGAAATTAACTTTATTCATACATTTCAAAATAAACTTCCTTCTTCACAGGAAACAACTTCGGTTTAAGAAAAGATCGTTAAATACTTAGTTAGGTTTAGAAATAGATCGTAAAAAATACTTTCGTGGATCGTGGTTTGCGTTGAAATAACTAGAGAAGAACCGTTACTTAAGTACGCAAGTTACAAATAAACCAATGTTGACTTCTCGCTTCACACGAGGAACGAGCAGCAGTCTCCTCAGGAAAGAACGTTCTTTACACTTCCTGATTCATGATCACGTGATTACATACTGATTTGCTTTAACGTGATATTCATTCTCAAATTAAGCTATGAAACGCTGCATGAGAGCAGCCGGGTCAGTAGACGGAGAGCAGAGCGGGTCTGCTTTTAAACTTTGGGTCGCTAAACTTTCATGGTTCACAGCAGGTAGAGCACCTGTGAGATCACGGGAACAAATAACTTCGGAGATTCAACCTATACGTACGTACGGAGAGCTGAGGGCACAAGCGGCGGGACAGGAAGTCTGCTGTTTCCTAGCACTTCGCATGGAGCATCCTGATTGGACATCAGAGCCGTGGAGTCTCACCCCCCCCCCCCCCCCCCCACACACCTCTGTGCTCCTCACTGAGGACTCTTTGTAGCAGCCGTGGTGACGAGGCGGACCAGCTTGAACCCACCGGGGGAAAATATTTGTGCATGTTTTGGTGAATATGCCGGGCTGTGTGTGTGTACAGTAAATACCCCACCCATCACTTCCTACCCCACCCACACTCCAACACAAGAGTCGGAGTGTGGAGAGGTTGACTTTTCCAGAGCGGGTCGGCCGTTGCATCAGGTCTGAATAAAGCACGTGCATCACGTCAGTCTGAGAGGAAATAGACTTTAGTTCAGCTTCACTAAAACCCCCCAAAAAAGACGTGTGTGTTGGGATGGAGGGAGGAGGTTTCTCTGCGTTTGAAGAATGGAACAGAACTTTCTGTTCATGGTTAATGCTTACACAGTACGGTTTGATGTTTGGATGTGTGGTTGTATGAGGTTCTGCTCCATAGTCAGTGTGTCACTACAGCAGAGCGAGTTTGGAGAAACAGACAAGGAAGAGTTATCTCTTCAAAGACACCAGACTGCATCCACTGAAACACTGATTCTCCTCTCAGAACACAGAGGAGCTGCTCTGCTGCTGCCTCATCTGTTGTGTGACTTTGATGTCTTTTCTAAAGAGACCAGACAAAAAACAGAGATTATCTATGAATCATGAGAAGAACTGATTCATGTTTCAACGAACGTCCGTGGACATTTTAACCAATATTTCCTCATTACCTTAAAATATCTTGAATATGTAAACCAGACATTAAGAAGAGATATACGTTTAGTCTGCATGTATTATTGAAAACATATACACATGTTCAGTACTTTAAAATAGAGACGAAATAAATGAATAATTCTTCATAAGTTAAACAAACAGACTAAAGGCTAGACTTTCATATTAGTGTTATAAATCAGCTACAATTATCTGAACAATACGAACAATTCAGGCTCCCTCATGTGGCTCAAAGGTGAACTGCAGATATAAATGTAAGCGGTATAGAAGACGATGGAAGAAACCCTAACCCAGAGTTTAAAGTGTTCACCACACCAACACAGTAACAGATGAGGCAGCAGTAGAGCAGCAGCTCCCAAGTCCTGAGAGGAAGAGTCAGTGTTTATATGGAGGCTGGTGTCTCTGTAGAGATCATAGATAACAGCTTCATAGGTCTGTTTGACATCAAGGTAAAGAGGTGAAAACATTGTAAATATAGCGAACATCTAAACTAATGTTAAGTATTTTAAGTCTCTAAAATGCGTCCAAAGCAGAACATTGCTTTGCTCCATCTACTGTAGTAATACTATGTAGAAGTACTTTATACTCTGAACCTCTTATCTGCTCCACGGTGTCGGCCTGGTGACCTGAAATGTTCTCCAGAGGGAAGACGTCCGTTAGATAGCAGCACGTTGAAGCTATTTACACCGTGAAGCTGTCGACCCAACCAGAACCAGAACAGGTCTGGACTGCTGAGTTATCACCTTTTTGTGTTTATCTGGAGTTGTTGAGAGTGATGTCAAAACACAGAATTCACATCCTTCCTACAGACAAAGTGCTCGTCGAATCGTCTTTCAAACATCTGAAACAACAGTTCTGACCATTCTCGTCGACAATTTCTAATATCCGATACTTTGGTTTATGACCAAGAACCTGTAAAACTAAAGACATTTATTCAGCCTCAGGTGGACTCTGTGTTTACTGATAATCAGCTTTGTTAGCATGCTAACAGGCTATGCTAACATGGTGAGCAGACAGAAGTGGACGTAGTCATGGTGACGTCACTCATTGTTTTGTTGACTGATGTTTTGAAGCCTCGAGTTCTGTGATTTCTCCGTCGCCATCTTGTTTTTTTCCAACCAGTGAACAGGAAGTGACCACATTTGGACTGAGGAGGAGTGACGTAGAGACGCCGTATACGTCTCTGGTAGAGACCTGTCAATCACTGTGTAGCCCCGCCCTAAAGCATCCCCTGCTTTATGGTCTGTTTGACTCTAAATGGACCATAATGTACTAAATGAACATCATGCTGTATTGAAGAAGACTTGAAACTAGAGATTGAGACCATAAACTCATGTTTACAATGTTTACTGAGGTAATAAATCAAGAGAGAAGTAGAGTCATTTTCTCATAGACTTCTATACAACCAGAGGAGTCGCCCCCTGGTGGACACTAGAGAGAATGCAGCTTTAACACATGAAGCTTTGACTTCACTCTTCAGAACCTGAAGTTGCCTCCTGAGTGAACATGATAAACATTATACCTGCTAAACATCAGCGTGTTAGCATTGTCATTGTGTGCATGACGTCATGCTGACAGCCTCAAGGTGCAGGTAGCATAGCTTCAGAATGCTAAATAGTGAACTTGACTGCAGTTAAAAAGCTTAACACTCACTCAGTGACAGCGAGGACGTACGGCCCACCAGAGAGCTGGAGATCGAACCTCCAACGCTGCGTTCAGCGGACGACCTGCAATATGTATAAACAAATAGTCAAATATTTCACAGAAACACTGATTAAATATTCTTTTATGTTTCAGAGTGTTTCTAAATGTTTGGAGAGGTTTCTGGTCTCGCTGTATTTTTACACAACGCTGCGTTTCCTTCCTGACATTCCTTCACGTGTTAGTGGTTCCCCCTAAGTACACATTAATGCATCAATAATTATATTGACAATATAATATACGTTATTATTTGTATAATGACTACCTTTGGTTCTGACTCAGACGCTACATCCCCAGGACAATTTCTTACTTTTGCACATCTTTTCTCTTTTAATATACACGGGACACTTTAATAATGTACTTGTTTTAACGTACTTTTATTTGTTTACTATATTTTAATGTAAATGTTCATATTTTTAAATGATGTCATACTATTGTACTAGTGTTTTACTGTTACGCACCAAATCACCGAGCCAAAGTCCTTGTTTGTGTAACGCACTTAACGTACTTAACGTACTTAACGTTCTTAACGTACCTAACGTACTTAACGTACTTAATGTACTTAACGTACTTAACGTACCTAATGTACCTAACGTTCTTAACGTACTTAACGTTCTTAACGTACCTAACGCACTTAACGTACTTAATGTACTTAACGTACCTAATGTTCTTAACGTAGTTAATGTACTTAACGTACTTAATGTACTTAACGTTCTTAACGTACCTAACGTACCTAACGTACTTAACGCACTTAACACACTTAACGTACCTAACGTTCTTAACGTACTTAACGTACCTAACGTTCTTAACGTACTTAACGTACTTAATGTACTTAACGTACCTAACGTTCTTAACGTACTTAACGTACTTAATGTACTTAACGTACCTAATGTTCTTAACGTACTTAACGTACCTAACGTTCTTAACGTACTTAACGTACTTAATGTACTTAACGTACCTAACGTTCTTAATGTACTTAACGTACTTAATGTACTTAATGTACTTAACGTACCTAACGTTCTTAACGTACTTAATGTACTTAACGTACTTGGCAATAAACAGTTTCTGATAGTGATTAAATATATCTCCATGCTGATACTTTTATACTTTACTGAATGCAGGATTTTTACATGTAGCACTGTAGTACAACTACTTCAACTGAAGTACAATACTGCTGTTTTCTCTTTGTTACGGTATGTTCATGTGGATCAGGTCTTCAGGTCTACCTGGATCGGGTATCTCCTTTTACAAAAAAATTATTGTTCGTGTTCTTGCTCACACTGTAGTATATAAATCCTCTATTTCGCCCGTCCTAAGTGTTCCCTCGGGTCTCCGTCCGACTTTAAGGCGCTCGGTGTTTCACGGTGCGTTTAGTTCTCCTACTGAAGGAGGCTTTGTGGGGGTCAAGTGGCCGCTCGCTCCCTTTGCAGCCTCCTCGTAAATATCTGTCAGCTTCAAACCAGTTGGGAGTGAGCCGGTGTTACCGGGAAGAGAAGAAGCCGAGGTCTCACGGGACGGATTCCATGTTATTCTTCTGAAGAATCAAACATACACAGTTGCAAACAGAAGTGGAAGACGTGTTCAGGTCCCCGCCGGCGCCAGAACTCTGTGTGTTAAAGGGGGCGTTAGACCGCGGAGGTGATAAGAAAATAGATTTTTCATACTTTACAAGAAACATCTCGTTTCTTCAATAACAGCAGATACAGCACAGAGTGCCTTCAATATAACGGTAGTTTTTAAATGGATTTATCCAAAGAATACAAAACTCCCAAAACTCCCAGCCTGAGACAACGTTCAGCACCGGACAGCGCCCCCATGGAGCCACGATCAGTAACAACGTCATACAAACAAAATGAGACGAGAAAGAAGTGCATTTATGTTCTGGAGGAAATGAAATGAATACTATCCACAGTTAGGGATGAGTATCGTTATGATTTTATTAACACTAGTACTCTTATTGATCCTCTTATCGGTTATTTTTGATTAAAAAGAGAATTAATTAAGAAAAGAATCAACATTTGGTTATTATTCTTGTGTGTAAACACATTCTCATCTAAACAATGATCTCAGTGATTGTCTTTCATTGATGATCCTGTTCTTCTGATCAAACTCTGAACTACACTGCAGAACCAACAAAGTACCGAGAGCAGAACCGCATGGCTAGTCTTTACTCTTTTAGAACCGGTTGCTGTTTAGAACAAAGTTCTGGGGGGCGTCCCAATCCCCAGTGTAGCTAGAACGGTGTAATTAATGTCATTGACACATATGATGAGTTACACTTCACTAGAACCGGCGATGCACACAAACACTCATTGTGTCATGACTTGAAAGGAGCATGACGATGTCTGCAACTTGACAGATATCCTGGAGGAGAAAGAGGTGCAGCTGTGTGTCGGGTACTCAGCAGCACCTGCATGAATAAATCAGGCCGTCAGAGAGGGAAGAGAGCGGCTGAACACATTTAAAGGTAGCCGAGCCTTTAGACATCTCAACTCACAGTAAAGTGTTTGTTATTTGGAGACGAGGTGAAAGGTCGTTTAAACACGGTTCTAATGGAGTCGCTGTAGAGACTAAATAAAAGAGAAGAACCAAACAAGGCCTGGAAACGTTCAGTGAGTGAGACAGCTGTTGGTCTTTGTGATGTTGTAACTCCAGAGGTTTGTGACTGTGTGATGTCTCATGCTGGAGGTCCAGTATTACTGTTAGAAACCCCACGAAGGAACTCGTTTATTTTACCTCGGCGTTGGGACGCTTTGTTTGGTTTGACTCTGTGAAAACACATTCATGTAAAAAAGTCACAATAGTTTAAAGTTTTGCCAAAAAATGTGGACTTTTTCTTCTTTTTTTTCTTACCATCCAACAGAACCTCATGCTCGTGTGTAAATACCAGCCCAGTATCACAGCAGGCTGCGACACACTAACTGCAATATATTGTGTTTCTGTACATGGACACGAATTGTCTGTTTTTTTTGTCAATGGAAAGTCGATCAGGATGCTTTTTTTGTGGCGGACACACAAATGAACTGCATCCACGAGACGTAGAATAACATATAGAAAAACAACCAATGGGAGTGGAGGTGGTCTGATAACAAACACAGGACCTTCTACCACGAGACCGCGTATTGTGGTTCTGTTGTTTTAGTTTTGTTGTTGTAGTTTTGCTGTTGTAGTTTTGCAGTTGTAGTTTTGCTGTTGTAGTTTTGCTGTAGTTTTGTTGTTGTGGTTTTGTTGTAGTTTTGTTGTTGTAGTTTTGTTGCAGTTATATTGTTAAAGTTCTGTTGTAGTTTTGTTGTCGTGGTTTTGTTGTTGTGGTTTTGTTGTTGTAGTTTTGTTGTTGTAGTTTTGTTGTTGTAGTTCTGTTGTCGTTTTGTTGTTGTAGTTTTGTTGCCTAAATCCAAATTAGGTTTTATAATTTAATGTTGGCATAGGCATCACATTACAATGTCGGCTTCATGGTGGCGCTAGAGGAAAGGTCAGAGGCTAGTCGGGTTCATCCTCTGAGGAACATCAATATTGTTGTTTATTATAATGAGAATCCATCCGATAGTTGTGAGGATATTTCAGTCTGGACCAAAGTGTTTGAGCGAGTATTCATCATCATTTTGTTGGCTGACTATCATAATATAAATATGTTTTTTCATTTTTTAATCGTTAATTATCAGCTGACGTTTCAAAATAAATGTCCCTCCCCCCAGTATTGATGAGTGTGTGAGTGCATGTGTTGGCGTGTTCACAGCAACAATCCCTCACTGGGCTCCAGAGACTGGGAGGAGTCCCACAGTTCTTACTGAGACGATCTCTTCTTCTTTTCTGTTTTACTGCAAGTCTGTAAATCTGAATATGAGATACTACAGTAAGTATCAGAGGTGGAATGTAACTAAGTACATTTACTCTAGTACTGTTCTCGATTACTAATTTGTTGTACTACCTAATACTTCTACTCCGCTATATTTATCTGACAACTTTAATTAATCTACAAATTACGATTTCTGATAACAAAACATATGAAAAGTTAATAAAATGTTATTCTCCAACAGTTTTACACAAGAACAAATGAAATGCTTCGTTTAACTTATTTTGAAAGATTTGCTGCTTTTCCTTTGGACAATGTTAATAAAGCCAATATATCAGTAATAATGTTAATGTATCAGTATTTTTATATTGTGGTATTAGTTACTTTAACTGTAGTAAAGGATCTAAATATGTCCTTAACATGTGACATCACTAACAGCTGGAGTCATGAAGTATTTAACCCTTTGTTTCCTCCAGAGAGACTCACAAGAGGTTTTCTCTGGAGACTCAAACTGTTACAGCTTCTTAGGTCTCATGTGTCCTCACACCTGTCCACGAGGGGACCATCCACATGTTTGAGGACAAATAGGTGACGTGTACACACACACACACCTCCTCAGTCCTCCTCCCTCTTTTCAGGCAGGAAGGGGTAATAAGTGAAGTGTGTGTGTCTGTGTCTGTGTGTGTGTGTGTGTGTGTGTACTGCAGAGTTATTCTGCTGACTGCAGGAGCTCCACCTGGCAGAGGAGGCCGGTGCATCAGCAGTATGGGACTGAGTGAACGAAGACAAGGGGGGGGATCAATCCGATTGACTATCTCACACACACACACACACACACACACACACACACACACACACACACACACACACACACACACACACACACACACCTCAAAAGAAACGCACAGACAAGCTACGGAGGTCCAGAGGTGTCGATATTTCATGCACTTCAAATCAATCCCAAAAGTCTGCAAGCAAGCAAACAATTCTACATTTATGGAGAATAAAGTTTCTAGTTATAAATTGTATAACTAATACATATTTTCTTTGGTTTAATGGATGTTTTTTTTCAAAGAAATAATACCAAATGACAGTTTCCTTCAAAATAAAGTGCCTCTCTTTTGGAGAGTTTTGGAACTACAGCTCCCATGATTTGGGATATTTGGGGGATGTAAACACGAAGTATGTTGTTGCAACGGAGTTAAATTAGATTTTTAAAATTTAAATTGAAACAAAATTGAAATAAAGAAAACGAAATTTCAACTCGATTCAGTGACTTCAGTTAAATATTGACAGCCTTGGTCCTCCATAAAACACATCCCTGTGTAGTGAACTAGTGAATCCCTCTCTGTGTTGAGTGTGTAGAGGATGGGCTGCAGTGTGTGTGTGTGTGTGTGTGTGTGTGTGTGTGTGTGTGTGTGTGTGTGAATGAAGCCTGAGGTGTGAGCGTGACGCTGCACTGTGGCAGAAGTTGTGGACTGTCAGTGTCACCGGGACATGTTGGATGACGGGGGAATATTCACCGCACAGTATTTACAGTACGTACTGTATATTGCTACATGTGTGTTTTATCCAGAATGTGTGTGTGTGTATGTGTGTGTGTGTGTGTGTGTGTCGTCCTCTGTAGCGTTGAAGCTTCTCCCGGGACGTCCTGCTTTGGGGCATCGAGGACGAATCAAAGTGATCTTTGCAACATGCAGAGTTCTTTGTATTTTGAGACGACTCACTAGTGAGAATCTGAAGGTGTTTTGAATGTGTGTGTTTGTGCTGCAGAGAGAGAGAACAGCACTGCAGGTAGAAACGCTGCACAGCAGCCTCAATGCAGATGATGCTCGTGTATATGAATAACTTTCCTTTTCTCTAAATCCTCTTCCTCTTACTGTACGTACTGTAACCCCCCCCCCCCCCCCCCCCCCCTTCTTCTCTGCAGTGATCGGACCGGCGGTGTGGTGAGAGAAGATGATTCCCGTGCTGATCTGTGCGTTGATCTCATTGAGCGTAGCAGCCAATGATTTAGACATTCTGTACCCTGAGCTGGAGCACTCGAGGACCATCTATGTCACAGGTGAGAGGGGGGGGGCTACATGTCATGCAGAGGCCTCTTCCAGCCTCTTCCAGCCTCTTTTTTCTCCTGAGTTTTGTTCGCGACACTTTATTAGCGCTCTGCGGCGTCGTTAGCTTGCTCGGTTTATCAGCTGGTTGTGCTGCAGAGATAGCGCTGCTATGTGGGGATCATGAGCTCAGAGAGATAAAGAGTTATCTCATCGCTGACAGATGAACAACTTTGTGTCAAGATTTCAAACACTGCAAGAAAAACCCAGCTGAGGTTCCAAGAATATGTTGTTTATAATCTATCTGAGGAGCTGAGATCACTTTAAGGTTTTAAACCTCTAACGTTTAAATGAAGACGTGTTGTCTGCTGGAAACAGGAACAACAGTTGTGTTGCATAATGTTAAATAAAAACTAACAACTTGTTTATATAATAGCAGTCAAGTTCACTATAATAATATAGAATAAACAAACGTATAACTAAACTAATTCATTTAAGAATAGTGACGAAACAACTAACTAAAATTAACTAACTAGTGACTACAAATAAATAAATACATACCTACCTAGGCAACTTACACATAATAATAATAACAATACTGAATGCAATTTAACCAATAACTAATTGATAGTCAAATAAATAATCAAAAACTCATATCTAACAAAAGTAAAACTAAATAGGTTAATTAACTCAGTAAATAACTAAGTAACTGACTAGTATATAGTAAGTATAGTGAATAATCACAAACTAACAAACACGTGACGAACAAACTCAAGCTAATGAGACTAACGAGACTAACGAGAATAACTAGACTAACTGGAATAACTAGAATAACTAGACTAACTAGAATAACTAGACTAACGAATAACTAGACTAACTAGACTAACTAGAATAACTAGACTAACTAGAATAACTAGACTAACGAATAACTAGACTAACTAGACTAACTAGAATAACTAGAATAACTAGACTAACTAGAATAACTAGACTAACGAATAACTAGACTAACTAGAATAACTAGACTAACTAGACTAACTAGAATAACTAGACTAACTAGAATAACTAGACTAACTAACCATTAACTAACTAATGTAACCATAACGACATTAAACAAACAGCTGAATCTCAGAATGAACATTCAGACTTTCACTTTCATCAGAAACTAAAATCAGTTCAACGATTCAGGAAGTGAAGAAGAAGAAGAAGAAGAAGAAGAAGAAGAAGTCATCTCTCCGTTTAACAGCACAGAGGATCAATGAGCCATCAGCTGTTTGATCAGTTCTATGGATGAAGCGTGTGCGTGTGTGTGTGTGTGTGTGTGCGTGTGTGTGTGTGTGTGTGTATGTGCTTACACAGCAGACAAAGTAAAACGCTGCGGTGGTTAAACAGCCAATCAGAACCCTCGTTTAGTGATGAGGCTGAAGGTCACAGCAGAGGAATGTTGTGTTCAGGAACAGTTTGAATTTCCAGGTTTACGCTCAAACGCATCGCTTTGGACTCAAACAGGACATTATTATTATTATAGGATATTATTATTAAGATTATTTTTAAACAGAGCCAGGCTAGCTGTTTCCCCCTGCTTCCAGTGTTTATGCTAAGCTAGGCTAACTGCGTCCTGACTATAGAGATATCTTTCAAGTTCATTTCCCAAAATCTTAAACTATTGCTTTAAAAGTTTGGATTCTGAAACCAACTACGGATGATGTTTGTAAATATTTAAAATCCTTTAGTTTGTATAATAACCGGTCCAGACTGCAGCTGATTTGTTTATCTTTTCGTCGCCGTCTTGCAGAGAACGGTCCTCGACTCTCGGTGGCGGCGGAACAGTTGAAGGTTGTGTCGAGGCGAGGAGGGAACGCTACGCTGCCATGCAAGATCCGAATGGACCGATCCCTGACGCCCAGCCGGAAGATGAGGATCAAATGGACCAAGCTGACGTCAGACTACCTGAAAGAGGTCAATACATATTTTACATATTACGGTTTATCTGTGTTCTTAGATGTTTTGTTTTGTTACAATGTGCAGCATTTCCGTAACATCATGTATGATAATGAATTAAAGGAACGCTCTGCTGGTTTCTCTTTTGGATCAAACTTAAATTTAAATAATCACTTATGTGTAAGAAGTGGGTTTTGTTTGTATGTTGTGCTCTGTTAGAATGCACAGGAGGTTTGTACAGATACAGATTCCTGCAGACGCAGAAGTCCATTATGCAAATGTGTAGAGAATAAAAGTGTTTTTATCCTTTTGAGCTGATCAACATTTAGTGACAGAAACATAAACATGGGAGTGAACAAATGCAGGTTTCAAAATATTAAAAAAAAATATAGAGATTTTGTTAATTACGCTTTTTTTTGTAAAAATTAAACAAACAAGAGTCAATTAGGCAGATTTAGTCGACTCTGGACAGAGCCTAGCTAACAGTTCCACCTGTTTCTGTCTTTATGCTAAGCTAAGCTAGCTGGCTGCAGGCTTTAGCCTTTTATTTAACAGACAGATATGAGAGTTGTGTCAATATTCTCATCCAAGTCCCCACCAGAAAGTGAACAAACATATTTTCCAACTATCGCAAATATCTGAACTTTTGATTCAAAAGGGCCAGTTTGTAGGATTTAGTGACATCTAGTGGTTTGGTTGCAAACTGCGTCCAACTGAACACGTCTCCACTCACTCCGACCTCTTCAGGATTGCAGTCGTCCACGACATCATGAACCAGGAAGTAAAAGCAACGGCATAACTAACATAGAACTTTGTATAAACCTTTCCTGTTGGCAGTTCGAGGAGTTTCCTGTGAAGACGAAAGTTTATTTTTTAAATAAAATGTACGCGTGTACGAGTGTAAAAGTGTTTTTTGCTAATAGATCCGTGAAATGCTACACACTGAGCTTAACACTCTAAGAATGGGGTTTGCATGTTCTGTAACATGAAGCAATGAAACATTATTATTGTGCTGTTCAACAATAACAGAACATCTCTCTCTGTCTCCTTCTAGGTGGACGTATTTGTCGCCATGGATTACCACAAAAGGAGTTACGGCAGTTTCCATGGACGCGTCCACCTGCAGGGCTCCTCCCCCATGGACGCCTCGCTGGTCATCACAGAGCTCACCCTGGAGGATTATGGGAGATACAAGTGTGAAGTCATCGATGGGCTGGAAGATGGAACAGTGGTGGTGTCCCTCGACCTGGAAGGTGAACCAACTCTTGGACATGAAAATGTCGATATGAATGTCATTGTTCTGTAAGAGGCTGACTACATTTAGCAGCGCGAGCGGCGACTGCTCGGGGGGGAAAGTCAGCAGAGTGTTCATCAGTGTCAGCTTCATTGTGTTTGAGATGTCAGCCTGAAGCCAGCAGAGAGACGGCTGTGCTTACACAGCGAGACGTGCTTTCAGTCATGAGGTTAAACAACAGGATCCAATCCGAACGCGGTTTAACCTGCTAACTCCCTCCGTAGGCGTCGTCTTCCCCTACTTCCCCCGCCTGGGTCGCTACAACCTCAACTTCTACGATGCTGAGCGGGCGTGTCGGGACCAGGACGCCGTCGTGGCCTCCTTCGACCAGCTGCACGAGGCGTGGCGAGGGAAGCTGGACTGGTGCAACGCCGGCTGGCTGAGCGACGGCTCGGTCCAGTACCCCATCACCAACCCCAGAGAACCCTGCGGAGGCAAGAACATGCTGCCGGGCGTCCGCAACTACGGTCTGAGAGACAAAGAGAAGAACCACTATGACGTGTTCTGCTTCACCTCCCACTACCAAGGTGTGTGTGTGTGTGTTTACCGTTAATTAAGCAGGTTGCCCCAAAAGACAATTGTCCAATGAAATACAGCAGGCTGGTGGGTCAGGCCTCTTTATCTGTTGCCTCAAAAAAGAACAATACCACAATCTAAAAACAGTTACAAGTAAAAGTCCTGCATTCAGAATTCTACTTGAGTAAAAATACCAAAGTATTACCAATTGAATGTACTTTAGGAACATTTAGGCCCATTTCAGAGTGTTTGAGGTCCAGTGTGTTGGATCTGGTGGCATCTAGTGGTGAGGCTGCAGATTGCAACCAACTGAAACTCTTGTTTGGTTTGTCCATTCTCTGCTTTTGTAAAAACAGCTTATTCTAAGATGACGGAAAAATAAAACGATTCTTGTTTCGAGGTGATTATACACTAAAAAATACTTCTTTTATATTACGTTCCATTTCTGCCAATAGACCCGAAACTTTTGGAGGTCCCGAAAGATAATATTTCTTGAATGTTTTTGCAAATAACTTGAATTTATGAAAACTTATTGCTCAGCTTCTTTTATTGTCCTCAGGTTTAATAAACCCTGCAGCCTTCAGCGGTCGTTAGTTCTCACACACGTTGTGTTTTCACGTCTTTGTGCTCATCGTTCTTCGTCTTCCTGTTGTCTCAGGTCGGTTCTACTACCTGATCCACCCGTCTAAGCTGACCTACGACGAGGCGGTGAGGGCGTGCCAACAGGACGGCGCCCAGATCGCCAAGGTCGGCCAGATGTACGCCGCCTGGAAGCTGCTGGGCTACGACCGCTGCGACGCCGGCTGGTTGGCCGACGGCAGCGTCCGTTACCCCGTGTCCCGCCCCCGCCGGCGCTGCAGCCCCACGGAGGCCGCCGTCAGGTTCAGCGGCTTCCCCGACAAAAAGCACAAGCTGTACGGAGCGTACTGCTTCAAGGGCCACAACTGAGCCACACACGCACGCACGCACGCGCGCGCACACACACACACACACACACACACACACACACACACACACCGGCATGCACACACATCGGCATGCACACACACACACACATTCATACACTAGTGGACACACAAGTGGACAAAGAGACGTGAACAAACATTCAAACTGTGATGATTTATTTACATGGAAACCTTTAGACATTGTTAGCTGATACTCTCTGAAGGATAGTTTACACATATTTAAGGTTCATATTATTTAATCAATGCCTTTGGAGGAGGGGGGGGGCATGCTGTCTTTAAATGGACATGTCACATGTCATATGAGCAGAAAGGACTGAGCTGAGAACAGTTTCACAGCTAAAAGGACTCGCGGTCGGACGGATACTTTGGGCACTTATCTTGTTTTGTTTGAGGAGAAAGAGAGAGATCATGTGACCTGTGATGTCATCAGGTAGGAACACAAAGTCTCGCACGACTTAACCGATGTTCACCGACCGTACGAGACAAAAGGTGCTACGACCGGTTCTGTGTACTTCATCAGTATTTTACGTTTTTGTACGAATGTGTTCGGACCAAACATCTCCACCACAATGAATACGGGGAAAAAATACAACATTGTTTATGTTTTCTAAGTAGAATGTTATTATCTAGAAATGTACTTCTGTTTATGGCTATTTCTTTTTATATACTGTAGAAATATTTACATTATTATTTTTTTTGTCTTATTGGCCAAACTATCCAAATGTCTTTGGTTTACATGAAGCGGAACAAACGCAGAAACTCCACAACACAGAAAAAATAAGAAGATTTGATCTTTGCACTGAACATGTAGTTGAACATGTAGACGAGTAGTTGAACATGTAGACGAGTAGTTGAACATGTAGACGAGTAGTTGAACATGTAGACGAGTAGTTGAACATGTAGACGAGTAGTTGAACATGTAGACGAGTAGTTGAACATGTAGACGAGTAGTTGAACATGTAGACGAGTAGTTTAACGTGTGCAGCAACAGAAAACGCCTGGCATGAATAGAAACAGTCGAGTTCTTAGACTTCAGAGCATGTTTAGCTTCTACAAGCACAAAGCAGCTGTCAGTGTAGATCTGCACCCACTATATCTATAGATCTATAGATATATGTATAGATAGATAGATCTATACATATACAGTATGTATAGCTTTCTATCTATCTAGCGCCTTGATAAATGGTTATTTTTGATACGAATACTGTAGTTTCTTATAGTGAGAGATTAGAGTCGAGGCGAGCCGACCATCGTGACCTCAGCCCTCCGTATGGAAATCCACAAGTCTATCTCAAACAAGTTCAAACTTCACTTGATCACCAGTTATCGTTTAACTGGGTCTAAAACCAAACGTTTAAATCCACAAGACAAATCAGAAGGACATCCAGAGAGCGCAGACGTTCGCCAAAGTGAAAAATGATTTGTGTATCTGCGCCGTGATTCGGCTCCGACGGCTTCTTGCTCGGTTTGGTGCTCCACCTTCAACCAAGGTTCATGAAAAGCGGGCTGGTAGGTTTAAACAAATAAACCGAACTGAAACACAAAAGCTCTGTGACAACGGTGAATACATATAAAAGTAAGCTTTGAGAAGTATGAAGTATGAAGAAAGATATTTCAATAAGTCGTCCAATAATACAAAAGTAACGACGATGAGAAAGACAAACGAGAGAGAGTCGGGATGAAAGCAGAACAGATTCAATCACCAGTTCATCCACAGTCCTTCAGACTGCTGGAAGGAACGAGCGCAGCATTAACGTCGGCTGTCGAGCGTCTAAATGTTCGTTTCATTGAATATCACTGTGTTGAGTTATCAGAAGTTTTGTCTGAAGCTAAAGAAGTGACGAGCGAAACACATCAGAGAAAGCAACAGCTGCAGCCGCGCAGTTCAGACAGGAAGTGAATTCTCATCTTCACAGCTGAACCGTTTGTGTTTTAATCGCCAACCAAACAACCAAATGTACCAACTCTAGAGACCAGAACACGTTCTTAGCTCAAGTTGAAGCATTTTGCATTCATTTCTCCCGGCGACGTGTCTGAGCAGCATTCGTAGCCGTAATGTGTAGATATCCCACAAATGATTGAGTACGTTATCCTGCTGATCCGCAGTTTGTTCCTCGTGTGAAACGAAGTCAACGTCGATGTTCTTGTCATGTAACTTCAGTAGTTATTTTAACTCAAACAACGTTCTTTTACGAAACCTAACTGAGTCGTTTTGTTGCCTGAACCCAACGTAGTTGTTTCCTTTGTAGACAGAAGTTCATTTTGAAAAGACTGTATTCATGTAAAGAGCAGAAATTGACACGTGTTGCACACAACAAATGAGGAATAACTACGTGAAATATCATTCGAACCGTTGAACACACAGCTAGAAGAAGATACGACAGAAGATTAAACTTTCACTGAAACAGTACACGACTGTGAGATGATGACATCCACTTCTTCTTCGAGAGAACCACAGACTTTCCCCTTCGTAAGATTAGGAAACACTTTGTAACCGAATCACGGAGTAACGTACGAATCGCTGAGGTCACAGATGGGACTCAGCCAGTCCTGATCCGGAGCACGGCTCCCTGATCCCTATCGAGGCTCTGCAGAGACTCCGAACCGAGACAGAAACACAACACATTCACCAAAACCGATCACTGCTGCATGGAGGCACTCGGGGCTTCTTCCATGTAAGGCTTTCAGAGGGTAAACATTGACCAAGTGTTAGCTCACCGTACGCCGTCCCAGCTGGCCCCCACACTCTGGTTTAGGTCATCCACTTGGGCCTCGCCGTAGAGTCGGCTTTGCTTGGCTCCACTGAACAATCAGCCACACTTATCGCTGAAGACCTGCTGGACAGACTCGATGAAACATCCCTCACTGTGGGAAAGTGTTGATTTTACAGAACTTACTGAAGCGTCTCCTGCAGGATTAGCTCAACTACACCATTTGTTTCCTTTCTAACTTGTGTTTTTTTGTCAGTTCTTGTAAACAGTTTGCAGACGATGTTAAGTGTGAGTTTGACATTTTGGGAAATACGACCTCACAGCCGGTAACTTCATGTTCAAACCACGAGGTCACCGCTTCATGTTCTCTGGAGAGAAGCTGAAACAGAGAGAGGTTGGTGGTAACAATCCATTGAGCCACGTTGGAGATTTCAACGTCCAAAGCCAAGAAAACTGTGTTGCACATTTAGAGGATGTTGAGCTGGAGAACATAGATTTCTGTTTGTGTCCAGATAAAAGAAATAGTTCATTAATACAACTAAGAGATTGACTGACACCACTTTCATATCTCTCTGTTAAATATAAGGCTTCAGCCGATTAGCTTAGCTTAAAGACACAGCTAGCTTAGCTCTTTTAAACTAAATCCACAAACAATCAGCTCTAAAGTAACTCAGTTGTTTTACAGATTAAAAAAACAATGTAACATGTTAATCAATGTTTGTTTTATTTCAAATGTTAGGCTAGCTGTTTCCCCCTGCTTCCAGTCTTTATGCTAAGCTAAGCTAAGCTGACCGCCTGCTCGCTCAAACTGCATATTAAGCGTATAACACTTAATTTCCCAAAATGTCAAACTATTCCTTAGAAATCTAAAGAAACGTCACATCTGTTGCCTTTTATTTGATGTATAATCTGACCGACTTGGCTCGTCTTGTTCATGACTGCAGCGTTCAGAGGAAACCTTTAGGACTCAAAGACAGAAGGACAATAAAACAGTTCATAAACCTGGACCCTGCGTCTCATTGACTTCTCCATTTATCCACAAAATACATCACGGCCACTTACGAGCAACCACGCTGCAGCTCAGCTGAAGAGAAGCCAGCAGAGCTCAGGGTGGAGCTGAACTACAGAGCGGATCAGGTGGAGTTCCTGAGTGATGCAGTAATGTTTCCAGGGGAGGGGGGGGGGCGCCGCTCGGAATACAATGTTTTCCTTTGCAGAAACACCGAGGCCATTCATGGTGCTGTAACTGAAGTACAGCAAAGAAAACACACACGGTGCTGTTTTTAGGACCTGAGTGACGGCGTGTCGCTGACGTGTTTCTTCTCATGTTGACTCATATTCCACCAAATGTAATCTATTGGTTTTGTGGACATGGACACGAATTGTCTGGTTTTTTTCGTGTTGCTGAGGACTAAAACAATACAGATGGAAGGTTAATGAGGAGCCTCCTTCATGGTGGACACGCGCATGAAATGCATCTACGTAACTAAGCAACAGTCAGAGTGACGTATTTTATAATATTCAAAAAGACGATTATTGGTGGCCGGACGAGTCCAACAAACCATTGATCCATTGATGAATATAAACTTTGCAGCGTTGTATCATTACAATGTGGGCAGTGTATGTGAGGATATGTGAGGATAGCACAGAAACAAGCTCAGTGCATTCTGGGAGTTGCAGGTTTTCTACCTTCTGAGCTGAAGGGAATATAAACCTCAGAATACCAGCACCTTCCTACCACCTAGTTGTATCTTTTCAGCAGTAAAATACTTCTTTAATGAAAGCATATTGATGAGAGCAGCTTTAAAGTTTCACGTCTTCAACGGGTTTGAAGCTGAGAGCCACAGACAGGAAGTCAGAGAGGAACGAATGTGTTGTTGGTTTTGGTCTTTTCACAGTTTGACAATAAGAAAAGTATAAATATAGTGGTATAAAATAAAACCACACAAACAACACAGGTTGTGTTATGATGTTATTGCACAAACAGCTGAGAAATGAAACTTAAACCAACATGATGGACATTTTTTTTACAGTAACTCAAATGGAGAAAGAAACGATGATTACATAACAATAAGCTCTTGTGTCACAGATGCAGTGAATGGAGGAGAAGAACATTGAAAAAATGCATATACGCTGACGAACAATATGTAAAAAGGAAAATGTATGAATAGGAAAAAGGTAAAATGCACAAAGGTCACATAAAGAAATCTTGTTGCACATTTTTCACATTCCCTTTATTTGTTGGATTAAAATCACAGATTCCAGATCTGCGGCAGAGATCAACATCTAACAAAGCTTTCGTCTCAGAACTCAAAGATGGAACCTTTAAAACAATCGGCGGTGAATTCGTTGGATTGAAGACAAACATGATGAGATCTGTAAACAGCACGGAGAGTCGTCATTAACAGAACCACTTCAGTTCCAATGACCTTTATTTAATATCACAGTCCATTCATAGTGTTTAAAGTATACAATAAGTTAAATTCATATGGCTTCATATAGTATTTAGAATATATATATATCCTATGATTAATAGCACACGCACATTCATAACAATCTCTTTAGCTCCGTGTGACGCCTTTTAAAGCTCCCTTTTGTTTAAAAAAAAGAAATAACTCAGCTAAAATATTTTGTACAAAACTCTACACGTGGAAATCAGCCAGAAACAAAAGGTCATAATGAGCAGCAACAAACCGAAGGTCAACGAATTAAAATATGCCCTATGATAATAATTTAAAATGATGACTTCATGCTCTTTATAGTCTGTCAATAACACTAAAGACTACTGGGCTAGCTCTTCTAGGAGTGAATGTTGTGTTTTGGTGGTTTGTTCCCAAAATGAAAGGCACCCTGTGGAGCTATTGATCTGTAGTAACTCTACGGAGCAATGTCTTTAAAATAAGTTCGACTGGGTTGAGGTCACTACATTACATCGGGCTGGGTATCGACAGAAATAACACAGTACTTTTGAAACTTCTCCAATCAAACGATATCTGCATTGGAACCGTTTTTGTTCCCAAACCTAAATGACTATTCGTATGGTTTGGCTCGCAACCTGTGATTTGCCGACTACCGCAGCAGCTACAACTCATCCAGCGGGGATTTCCTGCCTGCTTATGGTTCTGAACACGGATGTCTGAGCTGGCAGCTAGCAGATAACGGAGCCAACAGCAGAAACAACGGCAACAGTGCTGACAGAGCTAACCGCGCAAACAGCAACAGTGCTGACAGAGCTAACCGCGCAAACAGCAACAGTGCTGACAGAGCTAACCGCGCAAACAGCAAAAGTGCTGACAGAGCTAACCGCGCAAACAGCAAAAGTGCTGACAGAGCTAACCGCGCAAACAGCAAAAGTGCTGACAGAGCTAACAGCGCCTCCCCTTTTTTTCTCCAGTTGATTCTCAAATTATGTAATTTGTCTTCATCCACGACATCTGAACATTTAGAAGAGCCCATAGAGAAATTATACGAGTGCGTCAAACAAGTTTGTGTTCGCTTGATTTTGTCTTCTTCAAATTTCCGGCAGATTTGGTACAGGAAGTGCATCGCTGCCTCCAGTCGGTTGACAACAACAACGCGTTTGGTTAAAAGACTACGGACCACTGACGTCAGAGCGCAACTTAAAATGACAATTTAAAGATGGCGGGTTTGTGCAGGATGTCCCGTTTTAAGATTCACCAGAGGGGCGTTTACTGACCTATTTTATATTGTAGAACTAAACGTTAGAATCTCTTCCTGTTTAGGGCGTTGAGACTTGAGAAATGATCAACAAATTAAACTAACTTCTCACGAGTTTTACGGTTCAGATCCTGAATTTTTCTTTTGGGGACATTGAAGTCCTTTGCGGAGCCATCGATAGACAGTTCAGTGCGTCTCTCTGTCTATCGATGCCTCTGGACCGACGTGTTCGGCTGCCACCGCTGAGCTGATTTACAAAAACCCACAAAAACCCCAAATCAGTGTCTCATCTGATCCTCTGTCTGCTGCTTCTTCTCCCTCAGGAAAGGGTTCCAGTGGTTCTGGAAGAAACTGTTACTCTGCTGCTGCTCTTGGGTCGGGTCGGGTTTCTGCGGACTCTTGGGGTGATGGACGTGGTGGTTATGGTGCCGGTTCTGTTGCTCGTTGCTCTGGTTGTTGCGGCGCCGAACAGTTAATGACTTGTGGTAGGTCGCGGCTGAGAAGACGGATCGAAAAAGAACAAAAAGAGCGTTAAAAAGTGAGAAAACGTCTCTAGATGTTTAAGCAGCCTCGTGATTCTGAACCACAACAACTCACGGCTGGTGCAGGTGACTTTGGGCGCGTCCCATTGGCCGTTGGCCCGGCAGCGGATGGTGGGGGCGTGTCTCTGGATGAAGCCCTGTTTGCAGTGGTAGCGGAGCAGAGTGTTGATCTCGTAGCGAGGCTTCACGGCACCAAACACTCGGGTGTCGTTCACCACGGGGGGCTGCCCACATGAGACTGATGGCAGGAGACAGACAGAGGAACCTCCATTTATTGATTCGATGGACACTTGGAGGCAGAGCAACAAGCTGTGAACACACCATTTAAGTAATATCACCTCATAAAGTTATTGTGAACTTGTTTTATCCGTTTTTAGCCAAAAAACAGCTGCACTGATATCAGAAACAGGAACGTTTCAGACCCGAACGTTCTGTGTTTCCAGGTGAGCGTACCTGTCCCCTTCTTGCAGGTGAAGGTGAGGTGGTAGTTACACGGCACGTCGTTCCACTGTCCTCCCTCGTGCCAGATCATCACCACACAGTCCTCCCCCGACTGGAAGAAGCTGTCCGGCTGGTTCAGCCTCCAGTAGTCGTATTGCTGTCAGAACACACCATAAAATAAACTCTGACTTTTAGATATTACTTAATCCCGACAAGGACATTTCTGTTAAAACTGGGTTTCTACTTCATCATATTGAGAAACACAAGATGATTTCCACTCCATCGACTCTGCTCATGTGGGTATAAGAGCTAAAAGCAAGTGTTTTGGAAAGAAAAAGGAGTAAATGTGACTTTGTTTAGTAAATTAGACGATTAAATAACAAATGGCTTAATGTCGTAGATCTAGTGACGTAGGGCCGTAGGTGAAAGGTCAATCTCCTGAGCGAGCCCATAAAGAGTAAACGCAAAAAATAAGCTTTTTTTTGTTGTTGTTGGTTTTATTTAAATTAAGTTAAGCATGTTTTCACTCCTAAAGATAAATACTGGGCTGCACAGCAGGTAGAGAAGTCCAAATAATAAATATTATTTCAAAGTATATAAGTATATATACTCGTTATATTGTATGATGTCATACACCTTAAAACACAGGAAAATATGATTTTATGTTCCTGTAGTGATATAAGTGAATGAAGCTGTTATTGCTGCTACACATGGTCTGAAGCAGAATATTTCGTTCTTTTTTCAATACATTGTAACTCTTGGACTGAGTTAATGAACTGAGCGCCGCATCGCTCGCCGTGTGTGTGACACAGATTGAGGCCATAACACGTTTCTGTAAGTTATAAATAATAATAAGTTGAACGGCTTCGCTCTGAATGAAGCTTTGAGCTCTTGGGTAAAGCCCCCAATGACGTGAGGGTTTTAGGGTTTTCCTTCTACAAACTCAAACCAATCCGTCCATGCCGGTTCCCCTGAGGAGACTCCACATATGCGACAGGATGTAATTCACAGAGACACCAGACGGTGGTGCTGCTGAGTCTTCCACCTCCTCTAAGCCTCTACAGAGCTCTCTGTTACATACAACACGAACATATGAGCGACATGCTGCAGAAACATGCTCTCTACTGTAGAAAGTGTCACCTCTAGTACGGGTGGGCCTCTAAGTGATAACACGTTACAACAGCAGAGCCCCCCCCCCCCCCCCCCCCTCCTCCAGTATCAGGTTTCCACAGCTTAATCCAGATCACATGCTTCAACTGCTGAACGTGAGAGAATTGTGTCATCAGGACGAAAAACAAGTTCCTGCCGAAGATGAAATGTTGCTGCTAAACATTCCGAAACAAATGATGTCAATATCAACGTAATATTTTAGGCTTTACCTGTAAAAACCTGTAACAATGGATGATTAGTCTATTGTTTGTTTACAAACGTCCCAGTTTTTAATTTGTATTATTTTTATCAATAAAATCATCAAACGTATTTATTTCTAACAGGAAGTGGAGGGAATTTCTCCTCTCTATGCTAACATGCTGTGGTTTCACAGGTGTAATGCTCACCATGTTAGCATAGCATGTTAGCATAGCATGTTAGCATAGCATGTTAGCATGCAATTTGATCCCATCGGACTATCAAACAACAAACTCTGTCGTCTCAGCTCTGGAGCTCGTCTAGATGCTAACACGCTGAGGTGTATCGTTCACCATATTCCCCTTCTTAGCTTAGCGTGTTAGCATGCTAACATTAGCTAATTAGCAGTTTAGCTCAAAAGTCCAGCCGAGGCTGATTGAATGTCTTCAGTTCTGCAGTTTTTGGTCATAAACGAATGTATCGGAGACGTTAAAATGTTGAAAAGTCAGACGATTCATCCACAATGCTTCCAATACTTGTTGAGATATTTGGGTTCTGGTGGAGCTAGTCTTCCTTATTTCATATAAAACGCTTTCTTTAGATGCTCGCGGTTCATCCACAGACCGACGTTTTAAATCGTCTCACCATCGGGTTTCCGTCCGTCCACCTGAAGTCTCTCTCGAACATCTTGTCGTTGAGGCCGAGCCACTGGTAGTCACTGCCCAGACCTGCAGAGATAAACACTCATCAGAGAGGAACTTTATTTCATTTAACGTACAATAAGAACAGCAAACACTCCACCAAGCTGCAAGAAGAGAGAGCAGGAGATGATGTGTTTGAGGTAAATCAAGACGTCGTAAACGAGTCCATTTCATCTCAGTTCCCCCAATAAACTGAGAGACAGTTTACATGAAGCTCTCGTCTGCTCTGGTTGTGTCTGGAAACTCTTTGTTTTTATCTCACCAACAGTCATCTTTGGATTAGAGCTCAGATACGAGCGGCTTCTTTCCAAACAAAGTGCACTAAAACAGCTTTTAAAACTTTAGATAGTTGTCTAGTTTATCATCAAAGGGCACAAAAATAGTCTTAATATAGAATAAAGAAAATCAGGTTTCAGCTACTTGGGTCTGAGATCAGGAGTTTTGGTTCTACAGTAGAATCCAATGGTGCATCATGGGAAGTATCATTTATATTTTATTTATTTATTATAAAACTGTGTTCCTGCACCCGTACGGTAAATAATGTGAGTTAAACATAACGAGGAAGCAGAAATATTCACCATATGTTAATGACACCAATGTAAAGTGAATCTGGTGAGGTTGCTTCAACCAGTGAACAGAAGTGACCATATGTGGACTGAGGAGGAGTGACGTAGAGACGCCGTATACGTCTCTGGTAGAGACCTGTCAATCACTGTGTAGCCCCGCCCTAAAGCATCCCCTGCTTTATGGTCTGTTTGACTCTAAATGGACCATAATGTACTAAATGAACATCATGCTGTATTGAAGAAGACTTGAAACTAGAGATTGAGACCATAAACTCATGTTTACAATGTTTACTGAGGTAATAAATCAAGAGAGAAGTAGAGTCATTTTCTCATAGACTTCTATACAACCAGAGGAGTCGCCCCCTGGTGGACTTACGGTTGACAAACAGCTGCTCCTCCTGAGACAGGATGCTGGTCAGGTGGGCGCCGTGCAGCCGACACTCCCTCTCAGCAGTGTCCCACGTCCGCCGGTGTGTGAAGTACTTATAGCAGTGAGACTGAAACTTCTTCCACCCGAATCCACAAACCTCCGTGTCTGCAGGGAGGAGGAACAACAAATTATTACTGATAATGAAGTACGGTGGTCAGCAGAGGATCTACAGTGTCTGTGGTTCAGAGGAGGAGGAAGTACTCGGATCAGTTTCCCAGAATAAAGGGCGTCACATAAACAGTAGAGAAGTCCTCGATGTTCATCACAGATTCTACACTTTAAACTGGATCATTTACATGAAGACGACCACAGCTGGTGGGTCTGGAATACTGCTGATTAAGCAACTTTGATTTGTTTATTTCTCATCAAATTGTATGCGTGTGTGTGTGCGTGTGTGCGTGTGTGTGTGTGTGCGACTGTCTTCTGTTGTTAAATAAAGTACTTTCATATTTTATATAAAATATCTAGAATCAACACCACCTCAGCCGGCTGCAACATTAAAAAAATGATTATATTTGAATGCATCAGTAATGATGTATAAAGTATGATATATATTAATGTAACTCTACACTAGTGCGTACTTTTATACTTTATTTAATGTATTCATGTAACTTAAATCTGAGTTCTTCTTCCACCATCTGTTACTGAGAAGAATACATATTCAGTAACCTCTGAATAAATATAAATACATAACTGTGTACAAGTATGTAGCGTTAATAATATGAGCTCAAAAATCTGAACAAAGGTTTAAGAAATAATGTCAGAGAGAGTTCATTTGAACTATCTGAGGATTAATACGCTGACTATTAAATCTGTTAAAGTTCAGCGTTACGACTCACAACAACAAGCAAACTATGAAACGAAAGAATGTGAGCTTATTATTCATAAACGTGACACGACATCGTCAGCTGAGAGAGTGTTGGGAGGAACCCGAAAACATGAGTCCTGATCCTCCGTCAGCTGAGTCATGAGAGAAATATGAACGCTGGAACTAATCTGAGAGGAGCCGACGCCCAGAGAGCCACCCGTGTGTGGGTGTGTGTGTGTGTGTGTGTGTCTGTGTGTGTGTGTGTGTCTGTGTGTGTGTGTCTGTGTGTGTGTGTGTGTGTGTGTGTCTGTGGGTGTGTGTGCGTGTGTGGACTCACTTTTAGTTTGACTCTATAATGCAGTTTATTGTGTGTTTAAGTCCATTCAAATACATTCAATATTTGTTTTCCTTCAGTGAACAGTTCTGATTTATTTTGTTGTATTTTTTGTTGTTTTGGAAAAACATTGTTTTGAATTCACTCGTCAATGTTGAGTTTGTTCTATTTTTCTTCCATAACTCGTCTCCTTCAGTGGTGTAGCATAGCATAGCGTAACATAACCTAGCGTAGCCTATCTTATCGTTTGTCGTATCCTATCATAGTGTAGCTTGCGTAACATAGCGTATCTTATTGTTTATCTTATCGTATGATAGCGTAGCGTAGCCTATCTTATCGCTTATCGTATCGTATGATAGCGTAGCGTAGCCTATCCTACCCTTTATCTTATCGTATGATAGCGTAGCGTAGCCTATCCTACCCTTTATCTTATCGTATGATAGCGTAGCGTAGCCTATCTTATCGTTTATCTTATCGTATGATAGCGTAGCGTAGCCTATCTTATCGTTTATCTTATCGTATGATAGCGTAGCGTAGCCTATCTTATCGTTTATCGTATGATAGCGTAGCATAGCCTATCTTATCATTTATGGTATCGTATGATAGCGTAGCGTAGCCTATCTTATCGTTTATCGTATCGTATGATAGCTTAGCATAGCCTATCTTATCGTTTATCGTATCGTATGATAGCGTAGTGTAGCCTATCTTATCGTTTATTTTATCGTATGATAGCGTAGCCTATCTTATCGTTTATCGTATCGTATGATAGCGTAGCGTAGCCTATCTTATCGTTTATCGTATCGTATGATAGCGTAGCGTAGCCTATCTTATTGTATGATAGCGTAGCGTAGCCTATCTTATCGTTTATCGTATCGTATGACAGCGTAGCGTAGCCTATCTTATCGTTTATCGTATCGTATGATAGCGTAGCGTAGCCTATCTTATTGTATGATAGCGTAGCGTAGCCTATCTTATCGTTTATCGTATGATAGCGTAGCATAGCCTATCTTATCGTTTATGGTATCGTATGATAGCGTAGCATAGCCTATCTTATCGTTTATGGTATCGTATGATAGCGTAGCATAGCCTATCTTATCGTTTATCTTAATAACGGCCGTTTCAATGATCATCTCTCACAGTCTGCAGCGTTGCCTTGATTTTGTTCGTGTTTCTGCTGACAGCAGCACTTCGGCCCTCAGGTGCAGCTCACCTTGCTCACAGAGCTCTCCTGAGTAGCTCGGCAGGCAGAGACAGGTGAAGTAGTCCACTCCATCCAGGCAGGTGGCTCCATTCAGACAGGGGTTAGACTGGCACTGATCCACCTCTGCACAACACAAGTATTATGAGCATCACTCATCTGTCAGCACGGGGTCAATGCGGTCAGCTGTTTAATATGTGTGTGTGTGTGTGTGTGTGTGTGTACCTGTTTCACAGTGCCTCCCAGTGTATCCAGGTGCACAGACGCAGATGTTTTGTGTGTTCTTCTGGTAGCAGGATCCTCCATTGTGACACACACTGGTCGAGCACGGCAGCAGATCTACGTAAGGACACGATGATGTAAATACAAGTTAGTTTAAGTATTGATTCAAAGTTAATGTTTGTAGGCACGACATTAGTTTATGAACCAGTAAACTGAAAACACATTTATTCAGTCTGGCTTTTATGTCGTGTTTTGAACATTTTACTCATAAACAACATCTGATGTTAAACAATGTCTAACGTGTTTTTATGCTGTTGTTTAGTATCTACACATATTTATATTTTATTTAAATTTAATTTTACTGCTTTACCATGATCAATGCATTCACTTATTTATTTATTTATAAATGTGTCTATTTATCTATTTAGCCGCTTATTTATTTTCTTAACTTAATCTGTTGTGCATTAGTCTCTTAAGCTCTCTATATTTGGCTCATCAATCATTTGTAAAGCACTTTAAATTACATTTTGATTTGTTTCAAAACTTGACTGACTGACTGACTGTCTGACTGATTGATTGGTTGATTGGCAGGTGATTTCACTTCCTGGCTCCGTATCAGACGGGTAGACTGGAGGTAAACCAGGAAGCTGCTGTAAAAACCACTGAAGAAGAAGTTCATGTACCTCTGACGTCCACCGTGCTGACTTCCACAGAATCCGCAGAGTCGGTGCTGCTCTCCGGCCGCTCCGTGGTCGAGGTCTCTCCTGGTGTCTGTGGGAGCGCCTCCACCAGACGAGAGTCATAGTCCACAAAGTCCTCCCCGGGCAGAGGGGTGGCAGCGGGGTCAGGGACCAGAGCCCAGTGGGGGACGGAGTGGGTCTTGTGGTCGAAAGTGTACAAGGGCGAGGTGACGTACTGCAAGGAGCTTGTGGTGGACTGCGCGGCACCAGGTTGGTGGTGGTCTTCAGTGGTTGTGGGCTCAGAGGTAACAGCGGGATGTTTCTTATCATCTGTGGCAGCGAGGACGTGGAGGGTCATGTCTGTGGCAAGTGTGGTTCGGTCTCCAAAAGTCACAGCTGCCACATCTGGTAAAATGGTAACAGTGACCTCTTTAGGGTCAACCGGACCACCCTGTGTCCCAGAAACCTCCCCCTCTTCGGACAGCTGCTCTGCACCTGAGCCCGCCTCTGTGACCGGGTCAGCAGGTTGAGGTCGCTGGGTGTGGAGGGTGGTGGAGTAAACCGGCGGTGGCGTGCCGGTGAAGCCGGGCATCTCCGGAGGATCTTGTCCCGAGGCCTCGTCTTCTCCGGACGCCGACCCTTCGGAGTCTTCCGTCTGGGTCTGTGTGGTGGTTTCCGGTGTTTCAGGGACAAAAGTAGGAGGCTCCGTGGCACCCATTTCTGTCTCGTCGGTCATGACGGCGGACTGGCTTCCTGCGGCCGGCGTGGGCGCGGCGTCGTCTGCGGAGCCCTCACGAGCGGCGCCGGCCTCCTCGTCGTCGCCGCGGCCCGCGGAGCCTTCCATGTCCTCATAGGTGGAGACAGGCTGAGAGACACCGGGGGACACCAGGCCTGGTGGTGATGAGACGGGGAGAGTATGTGGGGTTGTGGTGGTGGTTCTTGTTGCCGTCTGATCACCTGGTTCTTGAGTTTTGACTCCTTCAAAGTGATCAGGGACAACGTCTGGGTATGTGACCGTATGATGAGGGACTCTGTCACTGGTGTCCTCTGTAGGGGTGTCCTCTGCAGGTGTCTCCTCTGTAGGCGTCTCCTCTGCAGGCGTCTCTTTTGTAAGCATCTCTTTTCTAGGAATCTCCTTTGCAGCTGTCTCCTTTGCAGCTGTCTCCTTTGTAGGTGTCTCCTTTGTAGGTGTCTCCTTTGTAGGTGTCTCCTTTGTAGGCGTCTCCTTTGTAGGCGTCTCCTTTGTATGTGTCTCCTCTGTAGGCATCTCCTTTGCAGATGTCCCCTCTGTAGATGTCTCTGTAGGTGTCTCCTCTGTGTGTACGTCTATGACCCCGTAGTCAAAAGGAGTCACGCTCTCGTCCTCCTCCGTCTCCTCCACCTCCTCTACCTGGACAGGTGTGGCCGTCTCAAACTGATCTCCTCTGGCTTCCTCCGGCACCTCTGGCTCAAATGTCACCTGATTGGATCAGAGAAGAGTTCTTTAGTTAATTTCATAAAAGAAAACTATGACAAAAAAATCAAAAAATGAATTAAAAGTATAATTTTCAGGTAAATACTTTGAGGAAAAGAAAAAACTAAACAATAATGTGAAGTGCTGATAAATGGTCACATGTTGGGAACTATTTTAAATCAAAGTCTTACTCAAAGACTTGAAATGCTTTGATATGCACACGAACATTCTGCTGTTACTCAGAATATGTCATGTAAGTAAAATATCCATTTGGATAATATGAGTTAAGATTTATTCCAAATGGACTATCTTCAGATTAACATACGTCCACCAGCGCTGATGTTAATCTGAGGCTGCATACAAACAAGAATATTAGTGGAATAATAATGTTCATTATTCAAGTGGACAGCTTAGTTGGAAAATTGTCTTTTTGGAATAAAGGCAAAAACACAATTATTTAGTGCATGTAAAGACTTTGAGAGAACAAAGTCACAGATTTATGGACTGAATGAATATAAAAGCAGCAGCGAAACCTCTTGATCAAACCACGAGAACATGCACGTCAACATTTATTCATGGACCCAATTAAAACATGAATTACGTGTTGATTAAAAACTCCCCAGTGTGGTCGGTACCTCGTGTTTTCCATTGATGAAGCTGACACTCGGAGGCAGGTCGATGGGAGAAACATCCTGAGAATCCACGTCTCCGCTGCCCTGGACCGCTTCACTGGTCCCCTGAGAGAGGTCGGTGATCTGGGGGAACTGGGGGCCCAGTACAGGCTGGTTCAGGAGGTCCAGGATGTCGGACACTAGAGACAAACAGGAAACGGACAAAATGAGACGACAAAGTCACGCAGACAAGTAAAGCAAACGCAGACAACAAACAAAGCCAAAGACAGGAGCATCTTGTGCTTTATTCATCCATTGATTGACATCATTGGATGTGCGACTTGTAATATTTCTCTATGTAATAACGGATATGTAGGTTTTATAAAGACGACACTTTTGATCTATAATAGAGAAGATCAGCAGATTAAACAATAATGAAAATAATCATTAGTTCCCCAAACTCAACCGAAATCTTAACATAAGGTTGCCTACAGATCTCTTGCAAAATTAATACTTTACATAAAAATACCGTATTTCCTCTGGAGAAACCAGAGTGACTCATAATGAGCTTGAGAGACAGGGACCAGGATCCATTGACAGTATAACAAAGTGACTTTACTCATACTTTACTTACTCAACAGAGTCAAACAAGACCAAGAACTCAACCAGGAACCTTCCAACCTCTGGTTTAATTTGACAGTCATTCTGACTCATAACGGTCAGAATAACAATATAAAGACGTCTTTCTCAGAGCTCCTCACTACTGATGTTTATTAAAACAAGCCGAGGTGCTTAACTGGATGTCATCAGTGGGTTTTGTGCTGAAGGTCAGTCGCTGCCGGGGGGGCCGCTCTCAAACAATGCACGCTTGTGCGTCTTCATTAAGACTTCATGCTACACATGGAACCCATATCGTGGGAACTGGGAGAGAAAGAGTGACGTAAACACAGACCTGAGTTCAGTCTTCTTGTGTGAGGAAGAACAGAAGTGACCAGATTATGAGCTCCTTCTTTTGAACCAAACGAATAGACTAGCTAACCAAGTAAAAAAATAATCCTTCGTGGGACTCGGAGCTCGATACCGCATGAAACTGATTTCATTAAAAACTATCGCTGATTCAGTTTTCCTAATTTCCTGGAGACGTGTAAACAGAGAGTCGGTGGGCCTCCGTGTGATGATCACCTCTGCAACAGAATACGCTTTTTTCCCTCAGCACTACGTGTTCCCTCAGCACTACGTGTTCCCACAGCACTACGTGTTCCCTCAGCACTACGTGTTCCCTCAGCACTACGTGTTCCCTCAGCACTACGTGTTCCCTCAGCACTACGTGTTCCCACAGCACTACTTGTTCCCTCAGCACTACTTGTTCCCTCAGCACTACTTGTTCCCTCAGCACTACGTGTTCCCACAGCACTACGTGTTCCCTCAGCACTACGTGTTCCCTCAGCACTACGTGTTCCCACAGCACTACGTGTTCCCTCAGCACTACGTGTTCCCTCAGCACTACGTGTTCCCTCAGCACTACGTGTTCCCTCAGCACTACGTGTTCCCACAGCACTACGTGTTCCCTCAGCACTACGTGTTCCCACAGCACTACGTGTTCCCTCAGCACTACGTGTTCCCTCAGCACTACGTGTTCCCACAGCACTACGTGTTCCCTCAGCACTACGTGTTCCCACAGCACTACATGTTCCCTCAGCACTATGTTCCCTCAGCACTATGTTCCCTCAGCACTATGTTCCCTCAGCACTATGTTCCCTCAGCACTACATGTTCCCTCAGCACTACATGTTCCCTCAGCACTGAATGTATGAATGAAAGTATGAATGAAAACACACTGTTAACGAGAGTGAAAGCTGTTTTCTTTAGGTATTGTGCAGCTGTGTATTCTGTGGGGAATATTAACAGAAAGGATTGTAGAAGTAAATGTTAGATCAGACTTTTAATCAGCAGACACTTACTATCAAAAGATTAGGAGCAGAAGAAACATGACCCAGACTTCCCTCCAGTGCCTTAGACTGAGGAGTACTACGAGGTCACCAGATGCCCGGACTTTGGGGCCCCTGAGCACTTGGACCCCCCGGCCTGTGCCTGGTTAGTCGGTACAGTAATCCATCCACGGTGGTAATACAAACAAATGTGGGGAAAGAAAGAGAGCACCGAGATTGTTGGAGAAGTTGTTAGTTACAGCAGTTCAGACGGCTCCCCGGAGGAAAGACAATGAAGGTCTCATGTTTGTGGTTGTTGTCGACTCTTTCTGCAGATATTCAGACAAGAAGTTGAACCTTTTTAGAAGTCACTCATCAGACCACCAGTGTCTTTGTGAGAAAACCAAAGAAAGAAAACGTGAAAGAGTCATGTTCTCTGATGGATCTGAGTATTCATGAGACTGCTTTTCCCAAATGGAGACACTGTGATGTGTTTACAATATGTTAAGCTACAAAATTGGCCGAACGGAGAAAACTGACTTCATAACTTTCCACATCTGGCTCTGTGAGAATGTGTGTGTGTGTGTGTGTGTGTGTGTGTGTGTGTCAGCATACAAATACAAAAGGTAACAACCTCTCTGCTGTTTCCTTCGTGGAGAACAAACCAAACTAAATCGGCCACAGCAGATTACTGTAAAGTCTAAACAAATGCTGAAAGATAAATGTTCTCGCTGAAAGATCGAACAGTTTCAAGTGAACTGTGAGAACGTTGGGTCCCAAAGCACAAAAGGCTCGTGAAAGGTGCAGAGGGGAAATACATCACAGTAAACATGTGTGGAAATATGAATATGAGTTGTAGTTCAGTCCAGGTCAGAGATGTCAGACAGAAAACTGCTGTGAAAAACAGGTTAACGTCTGCCGTCTGTAAATCCTGTCTGTAAATTCCACAGAGTCGATACTGACACTGCCAACAATGTTTCTCTGTTCACGTTATGGTTTACTGAGGTTTACTGTAAATCATGTCAAGAAAAAGGCATGAAAATGGTCATATATTATCTTTAAATCTGAATTTTAATCTCTCTAGAATGGAAAAGGCCCTGAACCAGTATTAAGATCATCCTGGTATAGGGCCGTCACTTTCTATTTTAAATCAACTGCAAACATGGACGCCAACTGTCACGTGTTCTTGTTACCAAAACAAACATGGACACCAACCATCTCATGTTCTTGTCTTCGTCATTCGCAACGATATGTGTATATGTTTTTGAAGACCTTTGAGAACAACTGGCAGCAACAGATCCGGACTGGACCAGACCCAGTCTAACGGACTTGGACTGTAACAGAACTTCTTGTCCCAACTTGGTCCCATCAGTCATCACACTCCGAATCGTATTCATAACCGGCCAAACTGTCTTAATGAGTGCCCCCCCTCCCTTAACTCACCTGACTGATTTTGATCGTGCACATTGACGATGATGAGATGGAAAGGCGGTTTGATTGAAGACTCCCCATCCACAGGAATGGCCAGTGATGAGTCGAAGTCAAACTGCGATGTAGTTCCAGGGGTGACATCCTCCTTAAAAACAACTGCAGGTTGTTTCCCCACTTCTCTGGTCCCGGCTGGAAGGCCTGGTTCTGGGGTGTGGATTCCTGGAACGACCACCTCCGCGGTGACGTCTAGAAGCTGTGACGGTCTCGATGTTTTCGCACCCAGCTCAGACCCTGTGGTGGTCTCCAGAAGCCAACTCGGCTGCGTCGGGATCACCGCTGCTCCCACCTCAGCCCCGCTCGAGCGGCCATCGCTGCTGCCTCCCTCACCGCTGCCGCCGCTGCTCTCACCTCGGCCTCCCTCCTGTTCCCCGTGGAAGGTGTCAAGTTGTGGGGGATGCGATATGCTGGTTGGTAAGGGAGGAAGCTGCATGGGGGGCAAAACTGGTATCGACCCTACTTTGTACGGGTCAAAATCGGCGTAGTCGTCTAACATGGCCGTGGGGGTCACGGAGGCTGTTGTGTGAGGCGAGGTGTGTGGTCTCTCTTTCGGGGAATATGTGACAGGCTCTGGTGTTTGAATTTCAGCTCTTTCAGGAGCTAAGGGTCCGGGTGTTGGAGTGGTGGACTCAGCTGGAGTCATCGGTGGACTCGTAGTAGTCGGCTCTGGTAGTTTAGCTGTAAGGAAGGGAAACAGAGAAGAAGAGACGGGGGTTTTAAAACCTCAGTCTGGTTAAAGCTCGGCCATGTTATTCATGGTGTTTAGACCATAATCTGTATATAAGAAGTGGACGTAGTCATCGTGACGTCACCCGTTGGTTTGTGGACTGATGTTTCGAAGCCTCTGGTAGAGACCTGTCAATCACTGTGTAGCCCCGCCCTAAAGCATCCCCTGCTTTATGGTCTGTTTGACTCTAAATGGACCATAATGTACTAAATGAACATCATGCTGTATTGAAGAAGACTTGAAACTAGAGATTGAGACCATAAACTCATGTTTACAATGTTTACTGAGGTAATAAATCAAGAGAGAAGTAGAGTCATTTTCTCATAGACTTCTATACAACCAGAGGAGTCGCCCCCTGGTGGACACTAGAAAGAATGCAGCTCACTCAACAGAGCAACTGACTAACTTTTTCCACCTTACAAGTTGTTTTACAAGTTGTTGAGGTTTATTTCCGTTTAGTGAGTTTATATTGTCATTCATCATTTTCGTAACAAACTTCATCAATGACTGAAGATATTAAAGTTCATCAACATTGTTCTGTGTTTCACAAGGAGTCATCAGAGTCTCAAATAAATGATGGTGAGAGGGTGGTGTTAGACAGGTGGTGTTAGACGGGTGGTGTTGGGAGGGTGGTGTTAGTGACTTGACTTGAGAGAGCTAAAACATGCTAAACCCAGAGTCTGGGTCCAGTCCGGTGGAGCTAACACCAGTTGTGTCCGAGACAAAAATGTTTCCAGAATGAATCAGAATCGTAGTGACTCACTAAAATAAGAAAACGGTAATATCTGGAAAATGCTAATGACGTAGCTGTCTGTCAGACTGCCGTTAGCTCACAGCTATAAAAGGAAAGGCAGCAGCATGAAGTCACCTGAGTCAGAATAACAACCGTCACTAATGATGTGGTCTTATTTTTAGGTAAATGATATGTGAGTCTACAGTGAACTGGTTTCTCTTCCTAAAGCCTGAATCCATCTTTGTTCTCCAAACGCTCACGAGCTACAATCCTAAACAGACCAAAAGATGTACATCTCATTATGATGGAATACGTTCCACATGAGAGGAGACAGGGAGCAGGCCTCCATAGCTCACACAATGCTCCTTTCTGTTGAGTTCATATCGTTAACGTCACATAATGCTTCAATAAACGGTACTGACTCCCTCCAACCGGGCTGTCAGGGCCCCGCAGTGGGGCGGGGGTGGTTTACGTCGGGTGGTGTTAGGTACGGGTGTTGGGCGGGTGGTGTTGGGTGGAGACCCCGTGTCCTTGTACTTCTTCCACCACTGAACACTCTTAAAGGTGTTTCCTGGTCCGTGGTCTCTGTGGACCAGCTGAGTCCTGGTCTGGTGTTTCGCAGCGTGTCGGAGACCCTGACTGAGATCAGCTCTGCCCAGATATGAAGTCATGTGTTTGGCTGCCGTCATGTGGCTGTGCTGGGGTCTGTCCTCATGCTGTCACTTCACTGTACATGAACTCTCCTTTACGTCAGTTAGCCGTTAGCCGTTAGCTCGTCTGTGAAAGTGAACACCAGGTTCTTAGCTGCACAGACTAATGTACTCTTTGTTTTAATGACCATGTTACATGAGGGAGTTCCCTCCCTCCGTCTGTGTTTGTTGGTCCGGGTCCAGCTGTGAACCATTAGGGACCCGTCCCCCTTTCTGCTGGATCTGGATCTGTGTTAGAGTGCATGCGTTGGGTTTTCCCCTCGTAAAAAAAAAGGAAAAGCGTTCCTTCATAAACGAGGAAGAGGGAGTTTATCCTTCTCTTGTTTGGGTTTGTTCTCTCCCGTTTAATATACATAGATTATGTACATTTCTACAGCCTCTCCTCCTCTCTCCTCCCCCCTCTCTCTCTCTCTCTCCTCTCCCCTCTCCTCTCTCTTCCTCTCCTCTCTCTTCCTCTCCTCTCTCTTCCTCTCCTCTCTCTTCCTCTCCTCTCTCCTCTCCTCTCTCCCATCTCCCATCTCCCCTCTCCTCCTCCCTCCTCCCTCCTCTCCTCCTCCTCTCTCCTCCCCTCCTCCCTCCTCTCCTCTCCTCTCTCCTCTTCTCTCTCCTCCCCTCCTCTCCTCCTCTCTCCCCTCTCCTCTCCTCTCCTCTCCTCTCTCCTCTCCTCTCTCCTCTCCTCTCTCCTCTCCTCTCTCCTCTCCTCTCTCCTCTCCTCTCCTCTCTCCTCTCCTCTCCTCTCCTCTCCTCTCTGTTTCCGTTTCCGGTTGCGTGTGAGTGTGAGTGGTGGACGTGAGAGTGTCGCGGAGGTTTGAATGTGTTTTCGCTGCTTTGGGATTTGTTCCTCTGCTCTTCTGTCTCTGCACGTGATCAGGTGAGATACTGAGCAGTGTATTTATCGGTAGAACGTGTGATTAGTGGTGTTTGGTGTTGTTCGGGAGGATGGCGTCCTTCGCGACGCCACGCCCGTCAATCCGGCAGGGAGTCCGGGTAGTTCCACCGGACAGCAGCGTGTCAGTAGAGGAGGTGCTGCTGGCTGTCGGAGAGCAGGTGGGACATGACAAACTCTCCTTTGCATCTCGGATGAATAAAGCTGTGGTTGTGTTCGTGGCGAGCGAGGCTTATGTCCACAACCTGATAGAGAGCGGCGTGTTGATCAGGGACAGCTTCGTGCAGGTCTCTCCGCTCTCAGTGCCCTCTACGCGGATCACCGTGTCCGGTGTTCCGCCGTTTATACCGAACGAGCTGTTAGAAAATGAGCTGCGCAGGTTTGGAAAGTTTGCCAGCGGATTTAAAACAGTCAGTTTGGGGTGTAAGGATCCCAAACTGAAGCACGTGCTGTCTCTTAGGCGGCAGGTCTTCATGTTCCTGGAGTCACCTACACAAACACTGGAGGTGTCCTTCAGGGTTAAACACGGGGAGGGTTCATACATGGTGTACGCTAGCTCGGGACAGATCAAATGCTTTGAGTGTGGAGATGTAGGACACAAACGCTTCGCGTGTCCGCACAAGCAGCAGAGAAGCGCGGAGGCGGAGCCTGGTGCCGCGGCGGCTCCCGCCGGTGCGGTCGGCGGCGCTTCTTCGTCTTCTGCTGATAACAATAATGTTGATAAGGAGGATCAGGGCCAGTCTTACAACCAGCAGGCTTCTGTGGTGGCGCAGAACCTCACTACATCTGGTACCGAAGCACCACCACAGTCGGTAGAAGTCTGTGAAGAGGCAGCTACAGGTTCTGCAGGTGGAGATCTCACCATAGCCTTAGATGAAGGACAGAGTGTAGGGTCTGTGTCCAACAGCCAGTTGTCTTGTGAGGGAGAGGACATGGAGTATGAGAGTGAATCAGATGTTGCATCTAATTCTGAAACGTGCATTAAAGGCACTGATCTGTATTCACTAGAGGAAATAAACTCGTTTTTGGATGTAACTTACAATAGATCTGCAAAAGTGAGTGATTATTTCCCTGACATTGAGAAGTTCATACGATCTGTTGGGGTGGCGCAGAGAAAGGTGGGTTTGGACCTTCTAGATGGAAAAAAGCGCTTCCGCCTAAAGAAACACATCACAATCTTGAGGAAAGTAAGGAAAAGTGGAAGAGTTCAAAAAACTAAGACAGTTTAACATGATCATGTGTCACACGGGGTTTTCCACTTTCCACTGCTTACTTCTTATCTTGTCTTACCTCCTTCCATCCTCTGACCTTTCTATGCAGAGCTTCAATTTAGGGTCTTTAAACATCAATGGTGGGCGGGACGGGCATAAAAGAGCATTAATACAGGAGGTTGTAAATCAAAAAAGGTTGGACATCCTCTTTTTGCAAGAAACTCACACCATTCCATCAGATGAAGTAGACTGGGGTTTATGGTGGGAGGGCTCATGCACCCTGAGCCACGGCACCAATCTTAGTGCCGGGGTAGCCGTGCTGTTTAGAACAGCAGCTAATGCAACCGTCCTGTCAGTCACTGAGGTGGTGAAGGGTCGTTTGCTGATGGTGAGGGCAGAGATAGAGAGCTCGCTTTACTGCTTTGTGAACATATATGCACCGAATCAGGGGTCAGAAAGAGCACGCTTCTTTACTACGCTGCAAAACGAACTGCAGAGCTGCCATCAGGAGCAACTGATCATCGGAGGGGATTTTAACTGTACTCTAGACTTCACCATAGACCGGAATAGTGAGGAACCACACCCACAGTCAGCTCAGAGTCTCCACAACGTCATCACACACTTAGATCTGTTGGACACGTGGAGAATAAAACACCCACTAAACAGATAGTACACATGGGTTAGAGTCAGCAACGACAGGATTAGTGCAGCCAGGCTGGACAGAATTTACATCTCTCGCAGTCTCAGTTCCAGACTGAAGAACAGCACAATCAGTCCAGTTGGGTTCTCTGATCACCACCTCGTCAGTTTAGGCTTGATAACCTCACCAGGTGAAAGGGTTAGCTCCTACTGGCATTTTAATAATAAACTTCTACAGGACAGCACTTTTTGTCAGAGCTTTGGGGTTCTTTGGCAGCAGTGGAAAACTGAAAAAGTTCGTTTCAGTTCTCTGAAACAGTGGTGGGAGGTCGGAAAAGCACAGATCCGTGTGTTCTGCCAGCAGTACACCTCAAACGCCACCGCTATAATCAAGTCTGCTGTTAAAGACCTTGAAGCCAACATAAAGATCATTGAGGAGGGCTTCCAGAGAGACCCAGATCCCGGTGTGGGCCAACTGCTGAAGGAGAGGAGGTTGGAGTTGAGCTCCTTCCTGCAAGAGAGAGTGAAAGGAGCTCTGGTCAGGTCCCGTTTCCTCAAGTTGAAGGACATGGATGCCCCAAGCTCGTTTTTCTTCAACCTGGAGAGATCGGTGGCGCAGAGGAAGCGGATGACCTGTCTGAAGCTCCCAGGAGGCAGGATAACCACTGACCAGAGGGAGATGAGGACCCATGCCGTGGGCTTCTACGCTGCTCTTTTTGGGGAAGAGCAATCCTGTACGGAGAGCAGTAAGGAGCTCCTGGAGGGTCTTCCCCAGCTCAGTCCAGCAGAGAGGGATATGCTGGACGGAGAGCTGACGCTGGAGGAGCTGACGGTTGCAGTGAACCAGATGGCTTCAGGAAAGACTCCGGGAATCGACGGTCTCTCCTCGGATTTCTTTAAGAAATTCTGGAACATTATCGGTTCTGACTTACACTCTGTTTTGATGGAATGTTTTAAAACAGGATCACTTCCTGTTTCATGCCAGCGGGCAGTACTCTCTCTGCTGCCCAAGAAGGGCGACTTGGCCCTTCTTAAGAACTGGAGACCAGTGGCCCTGCTTTGCACAGACTATAAGGTGCTTTCCAGAGCCTTATCTAACAGACTAAGAGACTACCTGGAAGTGGTTGTAAATAGCGACCAAACGTACTGTATCCCAGATAGAACAGTTATGGACAATATCTTTCTCATCCGTGATGTGCTTGATGTATGTAAATTCCACGATGTAGATGTTGGTATTGTCTCACTAGACCAGGAGAAGGCTTTCGACAGGGTGGGTCACGCATATCTGTTTTCTGCACTCAGGGCTTTTGGGCTTGGTGATGGGTTCTTGGCTTGGGTGGGTTTGCTGTACAGGGGTGCTGAATGTATGGTAAAAATGGGAGCTGGCCTGAGTCGACCGATCCCTGTACGGCGAGGGATAAGGCAGGGTTGTCCTATCTCAGGACAACTATACAGCCTCGCTTTTGAGCCTCTGTTGTGCAGGCTGAGAAGTCGGCTCAGTGGTCTGTCACTGCCTGGGTCCTCCAGTCTTTGTAGTCCCCTCGCTGTGTCTGCGTATGCTGATGATGTAAACATCTTCATTAGGGACCAGGGAGATGTTCTATGTCTGCAGGATGTTTTGTCTCTTTATGAGAGGGCTTCATCTGCATGGGTGAACTGGGAAAAATCTGAAGCTTTATTGGTGGGACAGTGGAGACATCAGACGGTGCCTCATCTGCCTGGAGGTCTTCAGTGGGGAAAAGAAGGTCTAAAAGTGCTGGGTGTGTTTTTGGGCTCTGAGGTTTTTGAGAAAAAGAACTGGGAGGGAGTTAAGGAGAAGGTGTGTGCTCGGTTCTCTAGGTGGAGATGGTTACTACCCCAGTTGTCATATAGGGGAAGAGTTCTGGTTGCTAATAACTTGGATGCCTCGACTCTGTGGCACAGACTCATCGCTCTGACGCCACCTGGAGGCCTCATAGCAGAGATACAGAGGTCTGTCGTGGACTTCTTCTGGTCCGGCCGGCACTGGGTTCGTGCAGCAGCTGCTCTATCTGCCTGTGGCAGAGGGGGGGCAGGGTCTCATTGATATCCAGTCCAGGATCGCCTCTTTCATACTCCGGACTGCACAGAAGCTGCTCTATGGCTGTGGCCCCAGCTGGATGGACACGGCTCGACTGCTGCTGAGGAGAGCTGGGCGGTTGGGATATGATAAGCAGCTCTTTCTCCTACAACCTGAGGAAGTGGACTTGGCCGGGCTGACGCCGTTCTACGGCTCTGTTCTGCAGGCGTGGCAGATTTTTAACATTTCACGTAAAGCTGATGAGACTCCGGGTGTGTGGCTGCTGGAGGAACCTTTGATCTTCAACAGCTTCATTAGAACCCAAACGCTGCAGTCTGCCAGCCTAAGAACGCGTCTGAGAGAAGCCGGCTGCACTAAACTGGGACATTTGGTGAAGATGTCATTAACAGCAGCATCTATGGTCACCTTCAGACAGAACACTAACATCACGTCTGTCAGGTTGACCAATAGAATAGTGGAGGAGGTCTGTGCCGCCCTGCCACAACGCCTGAGAGCAGTTGCAGGAAACTATACTCTGTCTGACCAATGGGATGAAGAGAGTGAGTACACCCCCCCCCACTCTGCTCATTGCCCCAGCGGTGGGGGACTGGCAGGGGGGAGGAAACAAGCTGCTGACGTTCACAACCCCTCACCTGGACAAGTTTCAGGCAGCAGAGAAAAAAGCTATCTATGAAATCTGTGTAAAGGTTGTGAACCTCCGCTCTCTGGCAGGGTTGACAGAGTCGAGGTGGACCGAGTTCTTTGGCCCAGGTTCTTCCCCGAGAGGCAGCTGGAGGTGCATGTACAAGCTGCCCGTTGAAAAACGGACAGCAGACCTCCAGTGGAGGGTTGTACATGGAGCTATAGCCACCAACAGATACCGGGCACACCTGGATCCACAAATTGGGGAGGAGTGTTATTTCTGCGGTCAGACTGAGACCCTGGAACACTTGTTTGTTCAGTGTCCTCGGCTCTCAGCACTCTTTGAACGGTTAAAAAGATGGTTTCAGGGTCTTGGACAGGTGTTTTCTTTCATGTTGTTCATCTTCGGTCCAAAATACTGCTCAAAACAGAAGGCTGTCCATACAATGGTAAACTTTTTATCTGGTTCTGCCAAGTTGGCCATCTGGTTGACACGGAAGAATCGGGCTCGGGGTGCCGGTAGTGAAGATCCGGTGAAAGTTATGGAGGGACTGTTGAAAGCCCGACTCAGGGTGGAACACACCTACTACCAGACAGTGGACGATTTACAGGCCTTCAGGGACAGATGGACTACTGGGAGCATTTTATGCTCAGTGGGTGCTGGTGGAGAGCTGGTGGTGAACTTCTGAACATATTGATCATTGAAATTGATTGTTTATTTGTTCTTTGGTGCTTTGTTTTTGGTTATTTGTTTTTATTTGATTGATTTTCTGATTATTAAGTGATGATTTAGAGTGTTTCTGTTTTTCATTGCAATAGTGAAACAAAGGGACTTTTAAAAACCAAAAAAAACCTCCTCTCTCCTCTCCTCTCTCCCTTCTCCTCTCTCCCCTCTCTCTCTCTCCTCCTCTCTCCCTCTCTCTCTCTCCTCTCTTCCAAAATTCAAATTCAATTCAAATTTTGCTTTATTGGCATGAAAGTTTAAAAACAGTATTACCAAAGCATCAAAAAATTAAACATACAATAACATCAACACACAACAATATCAATATAACAATAATATTAATGCAACATCTCAAAGTGGTGTGAGACAGAGCCCCCATTGCTCCCACGTTACCTGTAGACCACCGCAGCTCTCTGACACCGAAGCAAAGGGAGGAGCGAAGTGAGAGAGAGAGATCCATGGATAGATAGATCTCTCTCTCTCTCCGTCTCTCTCCCAATTCAACCCAAACTCAGATCTGCTCCGTTGGCATGAACGCCCAGAGACGGCATCGCCAAAGCGTCACCTGCTGTCCCTCAGGTTGTGGCATGTTAGTACATACTGGGCAGCAGGTCTGCCCTCTCTCCTTCTCCTAGGAGGACTTTTCATTTTGAGATATCACTCGATTTTTAAAAATCTGAAATCAGAGTCAAATTTGTTTAGGTAGATGTTCCTAATTTTATGGAATGTTTCGTATTTTAGGAGGAAGTGCATCTCCGTCTCAACCTCACCAGTCCCACAGTGACCACATGTTCTGTTCTCTCTTGGTTGCCATGACGTTTTGTGTCGTCCTGTTTCAATCTCCAGTTTGTGGTCACTGAGCCTCTCTCTCTCTTTCTCTCTGTGTCTCTCTCTCTCTGTACTTGGTGAGGTTCTGTCTCTGCTTTATATCTCTGACTGTAGAGAGATACTCTGCCAATTCATAGTCTCTCTCCAGGGCCAGATAACATTCCAGTCTGCTTTGGCCCCCAGTTTCCTCTCTCCAGTGCTCCAGATAGGCTTCTTTACATCTCGCCATGATGTGTTTTACTCTGGTTGGTGTTTGGAGAGCAGTGTTGTTGAGAGACTGGTCCCCGTGTGTCTGAGAGGAGGCAGCTAGTCTCAGCACCAGCTGACATAGGGGACTCTTCTCTGGGCTCAGGTCTTGGGTTCGGAGGGCTTTGGAGTGGAGGGTGTCTGGGGGGCTGGATCTAAGGTGATTGAAGAATGTGAGTGCTCTCTTTTGAATGTTAGTGATCAGTGGGTATCGGCCTAGTTCTGCTCTACATGCATCTGTTGGTGTGTTTCTGTGTAAAATGTGTCTGCAGAATTCTGCGTGTAGAGACTCTGTTGGACTCTCTCCTCTCTCTCTCCTCCTCTCTCTCTCTCTCTCTCTCCCCTCTCTTCCTCTCCTCTCCTCTCCTCTCCTCTCTTCCTCTCTTCTCTCTCTCCCCTCTCCTCCTCTCTCTCTCTCCCCTCTCCTCCTCTCTCTCTCTCTCTCTCCCCTCTCCTCCTCTCTCTCTCTCTCTCTCCCCTCTCCTCCTCTCTCTCTCTCTCCCCTCTCCTCTCCTCTCTTCCTCTCTTCTCCTCTCTCCTCTCCTCCTCTCTCTCTCTCTCTCCCCTCTCCTCTCTTCCTCTCTTCTCCTCTCTCCTCTCTTCCTCTCTCTCCTCTCTTCCCTCCTCTCTCTCCTCCCCTCTCCTCTCTTCCTCTCCTCTCTCCTCTCTTCTCCTCTCTCTCCTCTCCTCTCTCTCCCCTCCCCTCTCCTCTCTCCTCTTCCTCTCTCCTCTCCTCTTCCTCTCTCTCCTCTCTCTCCTCTTCCTCTCTCCTCTCCCTCCTCTCCTCCCTGTGTTCACTTCCTGTAGTTCAGTCAGAGTGTCTCCTCCTTGTAGTCACATGACTGTTGGTCTCAGATGAATCACTCATGACGTCATAGTTTCACACTTTAATGTTTTACACTCTGGTTAAAGTGAACTCTTTATTAGAGGAGACATTTATAATGAGACATGAAGAATAAAATGTTTGTGATGAAATATCAATATTTTTAAGCTTCGTTTTGACTACTTTTTCTGACGGAAGCGTTCGTCACACGTGATGTGTTCAAGGACCGTCGGAAAGATTAAAATCTGACTATAATGACGCGGTTTTACAGCTTCTAGCTGATAAACGGTGTCGTTTTGGAGATTGTTTAAAGAAAACCTGCTTTTCCATCCCGCCAGCAGAGGGAACAAGAACTCACATCTTAAGAGAAATCGTAGGAAGTCAACAATAAAGTATTTTATAGCATCGATCTGTTTGTAACTCCTGCTGCTCTGAAGCCACTTAAAGGTCAGAGTCTAAAAGGCTAAACTCCGTTCCGTGTAATAAATAGTTGTGTGATGGGTTTCAGTCTCACCCTTGAAGCAGTAGAGTCCGTGTCTGTCGGTGGGGTTCGGGTAGCCGGTCTGGTTTTTGTACTTGTAGAGCGTGCGGACCCCCAGCTGGCCTCCTCCGCACTGAGGCCTGGGGACGGTGACCGGGTAGCGGGCGCTGCCGTCCGACAGCCAGCCGTAGTCACAGCGGTTAAGCCCCGCCCTCCAGGCCGCGAACAGCTGACCAGGAGACGCCAACACGGCGTCGTGCTTCTCACACTCGTCTCTGGCCTCCTGCAGCGAGAGCTTACCGCTGACGGAGGACGGGAAGAAGACATCGCCTTCAGACACACAAAGTTCATTCAATAGTTAGTACGTAGTTCATTTAAGAGACAGGAAAGGATTTAATGATGCATGTTGTGGAGCAGCAAACTTCAACTGATTCTGGTTTAATTCTGCAGTTTATTGACTGTTTAACTCTGATGATGCTACCTACAGCTCTGATCAGTTAATTTAAAGATCAATCAACCAATCAGCTGCAGAGCTGAATCAGCCACATGATGCATCTCAAGCTGAAAACACTGAAAAAAATCCTGCATTTAGATTCATATTAATAAGACGATTTTGTCCAAAGTAACTCAAACATTGTATGTTTTTTTATACTTTAGTTTAGTTTAATTTGTGCACAAACTAAAACAGATAAAAAATAAACATTTGGTGGTTTTAAAACATTTTAAGCTCTAGCCCTATTTGTAGGCCTCTGCTCGAAAATGGCATACCCATACTAAAGAGACTGCAATTCTGTAACTACAAGGTCTATTTTAATAATATTTGATGCTATAATTCAGATAACACTTGTGAGATTGTTCAGATGAGTAAATATTGTGTATATGTTGCTGGTTAATATAGTACATGAAGATATTACACAGCTCAAATTGAAAATATTCAGGTTCGCCTGAAAAAAAAGCACTTTTATTGTGTTTTTGAAATAATGCAGCTGAGAGCCTAAAAACTCTCCCAAATCATAGCACAACCTGTCAGTAGTCCCTCAAAAAGGTTTGGCTGGGATAAAGTGAAGAATGCTTTTTGAGAGCCAGGCTCCTCTCAGAGCCTGTTTCTGGCTCTCATCCATGGGATTTTCTCGTCTGAATTCCAGTCCCTGTGTGTGTATGGAGGTCTAGCTCAGCCTATCATCGGTCGATTTCAGTCAATGAGCCCGCCTTCGACGCGTCAGAGTCTCAGGAATGCGGTAGTCGAAGCCGGGTGTTGATTGACAGAACTTTCAGCGAGTAAAAATGCAAAAAGTGCTGTGCATCCCCGAACGTAAAATTCCATTCGCCAAAAGTCTGACCACCCACCCACGGGTCCAGCAAGTTAGATTGACCCCCCTGTTTCCTCCTGCCTCCATTCTTTATGCTAAGCTAAGCTAATGCTAGCTCTGACTCGTTGAAACACTCAGACATCAGACTGATTTCGATATGTAACTTTTCCGTTAAATGTTTTTGCTTGTACTTGTACTGCTCACCGTGTAGTTTATCTACGTAGCAGTACACGTCGTACTCCTCTGTCGGGTCTCGGACGCCGTACGTTCTCACTCCCGGTCGGCTCAACAGGTTTCCTGCACAGCCGGGACGAGGCTCTGTGATTGGATACCTGACAAACAAACATAAATAAATGTCATTACTGTCAATATTTGTGGTCCTTAAAATCTTATTTTCTGCTGGAGTTAGTGGAGTGGAGTCAGCTTCCAACAAAACAATTATTAGTTTTGAGTATTTAGGAAGGTGTTCAGCTGCTGAACTAAAGAAAAATGAAACCTCTCAGATACAGTCACAGTCACATGTACAGATATAGATACAGACGTAGTAAATGTAGATTTCATTACACACCTGACCGACTGGTCGGAGAGCCAGCCGGCGTCACATTGGTCCAGGCCGTCCTCAAAGGCAGCCGTGAGCTGTTCGGGTGTAGCGATGGTGGCGCCTGCAGAGCGACACGCCTCCACGGCTCCAGAGAAGTCCAGAGTGTATCGGCTGGTGTTGGCTCGGTAGTGGAACACCACACCTGGAGAGAGAAACATCAGGGCGTCACACGTACAGATGTGGAATGTGAGGGGTTGCTGGTACTGGTACTCTAAATACTACGACACCCATGAGCCTCGGCTGCTCTGGAGAGGAAACCGGTCAGAGCTGTGAGTGGGTATTATATACGTAAGCTGTGTCTCCTGATATTTGGTTTGTAGACGGGCTCCAGTATCCTCTCTCACATCCTCGCACCCTCTCGTATCCTCTCTCACCCTCTCATATCCTCTCGTATCCTCTCTCACCCTCTCATATCCTCTCGTATCCTCTCTCACCCTCTCATATCCTCTCGTATCCTCTCTCACCCTCTCATATCCTCTCGTATCCTCTCTCACCCTCTCATATCCTCTCGTATCCTCTCTCACCCTCTCATATCCTCTCATATCCTCTCTCACCCTCTCATATCCTCCAGTATCCTCTTCCACCCTCTCGTATCCTCTCGTATCCTCCAGTATCCTCTCTCACCCTCTCACATCCTCTCTCACCCTCTCTCATCCTCTCATATCCTCTCGTATCCTCTCTCACCCTCTCTGACCAACTGTCGTTCTCAGCAAACATTGCATCGGTTACACGCTCCTGCAGATTCCTGCTCTACAACATCAGGAGGATTCGCCCCTTCCTCACTGATGAGACGGCGCAGGTGCTAATCCAGGCTCTTGTCATCTCCCGCCTGGACTACTGCAACTCACTACTTGCTGGAGCCCCGGCGTCGGCCATCAGACCTCTGGAGCTTGTCCAGAAAGCTGCAGCTCGCCTGGTGTTCAATCGCCCCAAGTTCTCCCACACAACTTGCCTTCTCCGTTCTCTACACTGGCTACCTGTAAGAGCTCACATCCAGTTTAAGACTCTGGTGCTAGTCTACAGGGCAGTGAAAGGAACAGCTCCTTCCTATCTCCAGGCCATGGTCAAGCCCTACACCCCGGCCCGACCACTTCGCTCTGCTACCTCGGGGCGACTGGTTGCCCCGTCGCTCAGAGGTCCCTGCGGCCGATCGACCCGGTCGCGGCTGTTTTCTGTCCTGGCCCCACAGTGGTGGAATGAACTCCCCACTGACGTCAGGACGGCAGAGTCGCTGCCCATCTTTCGGCGCAGGCTGAAAACTCACCTCTTCAAGAAGGCCTACCCTTCCGCTTAGCACTTACCTAGCATCTACTGTATTCATAATAGCTTATTGCACTTATTGTTTTTATATTAGCTTGTGGCACTTATTGCATTCCTTTGTTTCTGCACTGTACGTTGGCTCTGGTTTATGCTCTTAGATGCTTGTTTGAGGTAGGGACATGCACTTATTACTTCTGGTGACTAGTTGTTCTCTCGAAAACCGATGTTGAATACACTTATTGTAAGTCGCTTTGGATAAAAGCGTCTGCTAAATGACTAATGTAATGTAATGTATCCTCTCTCACCCTCTCGTATCCTCTCGTATCCTCTCGTATCCTCTCATATCCTCTCATATCCTCTCTCACCCTCTCACCCTCTCGTATCCTCTCATATCCTCTCGTATCCTCTCATATCCTCTCCCACCCTCTCACCCTCTCGTATCCTCTCGTATCCTCTCTCACCCTCTCGTATCCTCTCGTATCCTCTCTCACCCTCTCGTATCCTCTCGTATCCTCTCGTATCCTCTCTCACCCTCTCGTATCCTCTCGTATCCTCTCGTATCCTCTCGTATCCTCTCGTATCCTCTCTCACCCTCTCATATCCTCTCATATCCTCTCGTATCCTCTCGTATCCTCTCGTATCCTCTCGTATCCTCTCGTATCCTCTCGTATCCTCTCATATCCTCTCGTATCCTCTCATATCCTCTCGTATCCTCTCATATCCTCTCATATCCTCTCATATCCTCTCTCACCCTCTCGTATCCTCTCGTATCCTCTCGTATCCTCTCTCACCCTCTCGTATCCTCTCGTATCCTCTCGTATCCTCTCTCACCCTCTCGTATCCTCTCATATCCTCTCATATCCTCTCTCACCCTCTCGTATCCTCTCGTATCCTCTCGTATCCTCTCTCACCCTCTCGTATCCTCTCATATCCTCTCATATCCTCTCATATCCTCTCATATCCTCTCTCACCCTCTCGTATCCTCTCGTATCCTCTCGTATCCTCTCATATCCTCTCGTATCCTCTCTCACCCTCTCGTAGCCTCTCGTATCCTCTCGTATCCTCTCACACTCTCATATCCTCTCGTATCCTCTCGTATCCTCTCATATCCTCTCGTATCCTCTCTCACCCTCTCGTATCCTCTCGTATCCTCTCGTATCCTCTCGTATCCTCTCACACTCTCATATCCTCTCATATCCTCTCGTATCCTCTCATATCCTCTCGTATCCTCTCTCACCCTCTCGTATCCTCTCGTATCCTCTCGTATCCTCTCTCACCCTCTCGTATCCTCTCGTATCCTCTCGTATCCTCTCTCACCCTCTCGTATCCTCTCATATCCTCTCGTATCCTCTCGTATCCTCTCGTATCCTCTCGTATCCTCTCATATCCTCTCGTATCCTCTCATATCCTCTCGTATCCTCTCATATCCTCTCATATCCTCTCATATCCTCTCTCACCCTCTCGTATCCTCTCGTATCCTCTCGTATCCTCTCTCACCCTCTCGTATCCTCTCGTATCCTCTCGTATCCTCTCTCACCCTCTCGTATCCTCTCATATCCTCTCATATCCTCTCTCACCCTCTCGTATCCTCTCGTATCCTCTCTCACCCTCTCGTATCCTCTCATATCCTCTCATATCCTCTCATATCCTCTCATATCCTCTCTCACCCTCTCGTATCCTCTCGTATCCTCTCGTATCCTCTCATATCCTCTCGTATCCTCTCTCACCCTCTCGTAGCCTCTCGTATCCTCTCGTATCCTCTCACACTCTCATATCCTCTCGTATCCTCTCGTATCCTCTCATATCCTCTCGTATCCTCTCTCACCCTCTCGTATCCTCTCGTATCCTCTCGTATCCTCTCGTATCCTCTCATATCCTCTCGTATCCTCTCTCACCCTCTCGTATCCTCTCGTATCCTCTCGTATCCTCTCACACTCTCCTATCCTCTCATATCCTCTCGTATCCTCTCATATCCTCTCGTATCCTCTCTCACCCTCTCGTATCCTCTCGTATCCTCTCGTATCCTCTCACACTCTCATATCCTCTCATATCCTCTCGTATCCTCTCATATCCTCTCGTATCCTCTCTCACCCTCTCGTATCCTCTCGTATCCTCTCGTATCCTCTCACACTCTCATATCCTCTCATATCCTCTCGTATCCTCTCGTATCCTCTCGTATCCACTCTCACCCTCTCGTATCCTCTCGTATCCTCTCTCACCCTCTCGTATCCTCTCTTACCCTCTCATATCCTCTCTCACCCTCTCATATCCTCTCGTATCCTCTCGTATCCTCTCTCACCCTCTCGTATCCTCTCGTATCCTCTCGTATCCTCTCGTATCCTCTCTCACCCTCTCGTATCCTCTCGTATCCTCTCTCACCCTCTCGTATCCTCTCTCACCCTCTCGTATCCTCTCTTACCCTCTCATATCCTCTCTCACCCTCTCGTATCCTCTCGTATCCTCTCGTATCCTCTCTCACCCTCTCATATCCTCTCGTATCCTCTCTCACCCTCTCGTATCCTCTCGTATCCTCTCGTATCCTCTCTCACCCTCTCGTATCCTCTCTCACCCTCTCATCCTCTCGTATCCTCTCATATCCTCTCGTATCCTCTCATATCCTCTCTCACCCTCTCACCCTCTCGTATCCTCTCATATCCTCTCATATCCTCTCTCACCCTCTCGTATCCTCTCATATCCTCTCGTATCCTCTCTCACCCTCTCGTATCCTCTCGTATCCTCTCGTATCCTCTCGTATCCTCTCTCACCCTCTCGTATCCTCTCGTATCCTCTCGTATCCTCTCGTATCCTCTCTCACCCTCTCATATCCTCTCATATCCTCTCATATCCTCTCGTATCCTCTCATATCCTCTCGTATCCTCTCGTATCCTCTCGTATCCTCTCGTATCCTCTCATATCCTCTCGTATCCTCTCTCACCCTCTCGTATCCTCTCGTATCCTCTCATATCCTCTCGTATCCTCTCTCACCCTCTCGTATCCTCTCGTATCCTCTCATATCCTCTCATATCCTCTCTCACCCTCTCGTATCCTCTCGTATCCTCTCGTATCCTCTCTCACCCTCTCGTATCCTCTCATATCCTCTCGTATCCTCTCGTATCCTCTCATATCCTCTCTCACCCTCTCGTATCCTCTCATATCCTCTCGTATCCTCTCGTATCCTCTCATATCCTCTCGTATCCTCTCGTATCCTCTCACACTCTCATATCCTCTCATATCCTCTCGTATCCTCTCTCACCCTCTCATATCCTCTCGTATCCTCTCGTATCCTCTCTCACCCTCTCGTATCCTCTCATATCCTCTCGTATCCTCTCGTATCCTCTCGTATCCTCTCGTATCCTCTCGTATCCTCTCGTATCCTCTCGTATCCTCTCGTATCCTCTCGTATCCTCTCATATCCTCTCATATCCTCTCGTATCCTCTCATATCCTCTCGTATCCTCTCTCACCCTCTCATATCCTCTCGTATCCTCTCTCACCCTCTCATATCCTCTCATATCCTCTCGTATCCTCTCATATCCTCTCGTATCCTCTCATATCCTCTCGTATCCTCTCTCACCCTCTCATATCCTCTCGTATCCTCTCTCACCCTCTCGTATCCTCTCGTATCCTCTCGTATCCTCTCATATCCTCTCGTATCCTCTCGTATCCTCTCGTATCCTCTCGTATCCTCTCGTATCCTCTCTCACCCTCTCATATCCTCTCGTATCCTCTCGTATCCTCTCGTATCCTCTCTCACCCTCTCACCCTCTCGTATCCTCTCGTATCCTCTCGTATCCTCTCTCACCCTCTCGTATCCTCTCGTATCCTCTCGTATCCTCTCGTATCCTCTCGTATCCTCTCGTATCCTCTCGTATCCTCTCGTATCCTCTCGTATCCTCTCGTATCCTCTCGTATCCTCTCGTATCCTCTCGTATCCTCTCTCACCCTCTCATATCCTCTCGTATCCTCTCTCACCCTCTCGTATCCTCTCGTATCCTCTCGTATCCTCTCTCACCCTCTCGTATCCTCTCTTACCCTCTCATATCCTCTCTCACCCTCTCGTATCCTCTCGTATCCTCTCGTATCCTCTCTCACCCTCTCGTATCCTCTCATATCCTCTCGTATCCTCTCGTATCCTCTCTCACCCTCTCGTATCCTCTCATATCCTCTCGTATCCTCTCGTATCCTCTCTCACCCTCTCGTATCCTCTCATATCCTCTCATATCCTCTCATATCCTCTCGTATCCTCTCATATCCTCTCGTATCCTCTCATATCCTCTCGTATCCTCTCTCACCCTCTCGTATCCTCTCGTATCCTCTCGTATCCTCTCGTATCCTCTCTCACCCTCTCGTATCCTCTCTCACCCTCTCGTATCCTCTCGTATCCTCTCGTATCCTCTCACACTCTCATATCCTCTCATATCCTCTCGTATCCTCTCGTATCCTCTCATATCCTCTCATATCCTCTCGTATCCTCTCGTATCCTCTCTCACCCTCTCATATCCTCTCGTATCCTCTCTCACCCTCTCGTATCCTCTCGTATCCTCTCTCACCCTCTCGTATCCTCTCTTACCCTCTCATATCCTCTCTCACCCTCTCATATCCTCTCGTATCCTCTCGTATCCTCTCTCACCCTCTCGTATCCTCTCATATCCTCTCGTATCCTCTCGTATCCTCTCTCACCCTCTCGTATCCTCTCATATCCTCTCTCACCCTCTCGTATCCTCTCTTACCCTCTCGTATCCTCTCTCACCCTCTCGTATCCTCTCTCACCCTCTCGTATCCTCTCTCACCCTCTCGTATCCTCTCACACTCTCATATCCTCTCATATCCTCTCGTATCCTCTCGTATCCTCTCTCACCCTCTCGTATCCTCTCATATCCTCTCTCACCCTCTCGTATCCTCTCTTACCCTCTCGTATCCTCTCTCACCCTCTCGTATCCTCTCTCACCCTCTCGTATCCTCTCTCACCCTCTCGTATCCTCTCTCACCCTCTCGTATCCTCTCGTATCCTCTCGTATCCTCTCACACTCTCATATCCTCTCATATCCTCTCGTATCCTCTCGTATCCTCTCATATCCTCTCATATCCTCTCGTATCCTCTCGTATCCTCTCTCACCCTCTCGTATCCTCTCGTATCCTCTCTCACCCTCTCGTATCCTCTCGTATCCTCTCACACTCTCGTATCCTCTCGTATCCTCTCTCACCCTCTCGTATCCTCTCGTATCCTCTCGTATCCTCTCTCACCCTCTCATATCCTCTCGTATCCTCTCGTATCCTCTCATATCCTCTCGTATCCTCTCGTATCCTCTCATATCCTCTCGTATCCTCTCGTATCCTCTCTCACCCTCTCATATCCTCTCGTATCCTCTCTCACCCTCTCGTATCCTCTCGTATCCTCTCGTATCCTCTCTCACCCTCTCGTATCCTCTCTTACCCTCTCATATCCTCTCTCACCCTCTCATATCCTCTCGTATCCTCTCGTATCCTCTCTCACCCTCTCGTATCCTCTCATATCCTCTCGTATCCTCTCGTATCCTCTCTCACCCTCTCGTATCCTCTCGTATCCTCTCTCACCCTCTCGTATCCTCTCATATCCTCTCTCACCCTCTCGTATCCTCTCTTACCCTCTCGTATCCTCTCTCACCCTCTCGTATCCTCTCTCACCCTCTCGTATCCTCTCTCACCCTCTCGTATCCTCTCACACTCTCATATCCTCTCGTATCCTCTCACCCTCTCGTATCCTCTCGTATCCTCTCTCACCCTCTCGTATCCTCTCGTATCCTCTCTCACCCTCTCGTATCCTCTCATATCCTCTCATATCCTCTCTCACCCTCTCTCACCCTCTCATATCCTCTCTCACCCTCTCGTATCCTCTCATATCCTCTCTCTCACCCTCTCTCACCCTCTCATATCCTCTCTCACCCTCTCGTATCCTCTCATATCCTCTCTCACCCTCTCTCACCCTCTCGTATCCTCTCTCACCCTCTCTTACCCTCTCGTATCCTCTCTCACCCTCTCGTATCCTCTCTCACCCTCTCTCACCCTCTCGTATCCTCTCTCACCCTCTCTCACCCTCTCGTATCCTCTCTCACCCTCTCTCACCCTCTCATATCCTCTCTCACCCTCTCGTATCCTCTCTCACCCTCTCTCACCCTCTCGTATCCTCTCTCACCCTCTCTCACCCTCTCGTATCCTCTCTCACCCTCTCTCACCCTCTCGTATCCTCTCTCACCCTCTCGTATCCTCTCTCACCAAAACATTTGGTCTCTTCCTCCTCGTGTGCTGCAGCGGCTCAGTTTGTTTTGTTGCATTTGTCTTTCCTTGATCCAAACCTTTCATTTTGGTTTGGATCAAACTGAAAATAGTCCGAACGTCCGATAAAGTCGTATTCAACTTAAAGTAGAAGCTCTAGCATCTCTTTCTGCAGAAGAAAAGGTGGAAGAAATGAAGAACCTGTTCCACCTGATGAGACAGAGACAACCTCACATCTTCACACTAAAGACTCATTCCACAGAAACCGGATCACTCCAGCGATCATTACACGACAATAACGGAAACACGAGTCAGTCGGAGAGTTCAGCTGCGTCCTCAGACTCCACATCGTAGTCTTGTGTCATTAGCTCCTTTATTCTCAGCTGGATGGAGGATAATTAGAGTCCTGGCAGCGCTGCAGGAGGATGTGAATAGACGGACTGAGCTGTTAAATGGAGAGTTGTGTGTCACTCAGACGGAGCGTCTTTGTGTGGAGCTGTTCAACAAAGAGTCCTGTTCAGTATTAATGTGGAGCTCTGTGGGGTTTCCACTGGATCAACCTCACAAATCTGTCATAGTTACTATAGTTCAATACGTACATAAACGGGTCTACTGTGCACCGGTTTGTAAAAAGCACAATAATTCATCTGCGACTATTCTTTTCATTGTTTAGAAAAATGCCCCAAATTCTCTTTGGGTTTAGGACAGCGATGCATCCGAATTGTTTTGACCAGAGTTTGTTTTGCAACTCTTTGTAGTATTTCTGCGTCTCATTTTGGGTTTTTTGCGTCTCTTTGAGGTTGTTTTGCGTCTCTTTGTGGTTGTTTTGCGTCTCTTTGTGGTCGTTTCAGCTAAAACAGCTGCTGGAAATGAGGCTGATGAGACTGAACCCAAACATTTAAGACAAACAGCTGAAAGATGTTAAAATCCTCCGTAGAGCTGCTGAGTTGGTTATGATTCTGTGTGTTCATCAATACAAGCGATCATTTTCACATTACACAGTCTTTTGTTCCATAGTTAATATACAAATATTGATTAGTGCAACTTTAAAAACAGTATTAGAGTTAACACCTTCTGCTCTGAAAACAGCAGCCAAGTCTTCAAACTTCTGGATTTTTGTAGACTGTTGATTTGACTAATGAAAGCGTGGAGTCGGCGGTGTGCGTTTGTTTTGCTCACCGGTGACGTTGAGGCCGACGGTGTCCTGGGTGTCCTCCATGCCGTGCATGACCTCGCAGCGGTAAAGCCCGGCGTCGCTGGCCCTGAGCCGCAGAATCATCAGGGAGGCGTCTCCGACCGACAGCGGGTTGCTCGGCACTGACACCCGGCTCATGTAGTCCTGCCCCACCTTCACCACCCCTCCCTGGGCCACCAGCACCACCGTCTCCCCATCCTCCTGCAGCTTGGTCCACTTGATCCTCAGCTCCTCCTCGGGGCTCCGGGTGGCGTGAGGAGCTGGGAGGAGAGGTCCGGTCGTTGAGCTGCCGGGAGAAACCGGCATGATGGAGAAGTGGCACGGTAGAACTACGCCGCCCGCCAGAGAGCTGGTCGCTGGAGGGTTCTTCTGCATCGTCATGGAGGGTGGAGGTGGTGGTGCTGCTGCAAAAACAGGAAGCTGCATGAGTGCGTGAGGCAAACATGATGCAGCAACATCACAACAACTGACACAGAACATGCAGGAATAAGAGGGTGGAAAGTGCATTCTCACTAGTGTCCACCAGGGGGCGACTCCTCTGGTTGTATAGAAGTCTATGAGAAAATGACTCTACTTCTCTCTTGATTTATTACCTCAGTAAACATTGTAAACATGAGTTTATGGTCTCAATCTCTAGTTTCAAGTCTTCTTCAATACAGCATGATGTTCATTTAGTACATTATGGTCCATTTAGAGTCACACAGACCATAAAGCAGGGGATGCTATAGGGCGGGGCTACACAGTGATTGACAGGTCTCTACCACAGCATTGCCCGGTCTGGGAGTTGTCCGTTTTTCGTCTCACAACTTTAACAGTTTGTTTTCACTTCATCAAAGTAATATTTGTAATATTTTGATCCTAAAAATGTCTTCAGTTGTATTTAGCTCCGTCCCCTCTCGTGTCACCTCTGGTTGCAAAAAAACAAGATGGCGACGACCACGATGCCGAACTTGAGGCTTCGATATTCAAATCTCTGATCAATGCTGGCTGGAGATTCATTTCCAGAATTAAGTGAAACAAATATGAAATCTGATAACTTGAAAGTACTTACAAGTGTGTTTTATGAGTTATGGATCAGGCTTTTTCTCAATTGATCTATTAATTATTCTTTTATTCAGTCCAAAAACCAACGACATGAAGTTTTCTGTCAGTATTTGTGAGAATTTCCATTTCCTGCTACTCTGGACTTCATGCTCGAGTCTCTTCTACCTGGAATAAATGATCAGCCTCCTGAAAATGATGAACTCATAAATTAACGAAGCAGACAGAAAAAAAAAAAAAAGAACTTTTCTCCAACTGGCAGCGAACGCAGCCGCAATCAAGACCTGTGTGTGTGTGTGTGCGTGTGTGTAACAACTGGAAAACATGTTCATAGACGACTGTAATCATCACTTTCCACTTTGTCATATTTGGAGCTGCAGTGTGTCTCATGTGTTGTATCGTCTGTGAGAGAGAGAAGAAGAGGAAGAAAGAGGAAGAGAGGAAGAGCAAGGACGAGAGGAGAAGAGGAAGAAGAGAGGAAGAGAGAGGAAAAGAGGAAGGTGATTATTTGGTTGTGGACTCACCGGTTTGAGGCCGAGCGGCGTTGAGACTCACGAGGCTCATCAGAGTGAAGACGAGAGGAAACATCTCAACACGATCTGGAGACAAAGAGACAAAGAGTCAAAGATACAAATACACAAATATCTGAGGTACTTATACACAAGTCATAAATGAATCCATTAATCAGCTGCAGATTTATCGATAGTGAAAATAATAAGATTATTTTATAACGTGATTCAAACGAGCTGCATCTCAAATGAAAGTGTTAATCAGTAATAATAACAATAATAATATACTATATTAAAACACTGATAGGAGCAGTTGTGCTATATTTGATAATATTTTGAATATTTAAAACATTATGTTTTGAAGAGATACACAAAGAAATGTAAAAAGTGATCTCCTCCCTCGTTCAAATATCCAGAATTCATTTAATAATTTATGAATATATTTAATTTAAGAAGTTTAGCTGCTGGACAAACGACGTCACTGAAACCCGCCTCAGTGTTCGTGAGCTTCACGTCTGTGACGTCAGCTTCATGCTGGACCCTGATTGGCTCATAGCTGTGATGTCACAAACCCTGCAGGTACGTCCAGCTGTTAAACACTCCTTCAGAAAACAAGCTCTGAAGAAACATCAGGAGGACATTAACGACTGGAAATATGAATCAATATTACATTATGTTGCAGCAAAAGTACTTGTACTTCATACTTTAAGTACTTTGCTCATAATACTTCTGTACTTTTACTCAAAAGTTGCTGCAAACGACGGATTTATCTTCACTATCGTCTGATCTGATTATTACTTTTACATATGAAATAATAAAGCGTCTCTCGTCTACATTTTTACAAACTGTCCGAATAATAATATTTACTGTAAAATAAGAAAGAAAAGCAGAAATTCTTCACATTAAAGAAGGCGGAAATTATTGATCATGAAAAAAGTTTCTTATTAATTTCCTGTTTCTTTCACCTCTGCATGCAGATTATCAGCCGTACGTACATGAGCTCATCACACGTTTCTGTCTCTGCACTGAGAGTATTTTATTAAGCGTTAATAATCATAAACAGCTCAGTGTCGTCTTGTTGCTGTGAACTGCAGTTTCACTTCTTTACAGGAGACTTCAGAATCAGTTTATTTCTGTTATTTCTTTAGTGAAAGCATTCAGAGGTCATTGTGAGGTCACAGCTGTGTGGTGAAGTCTCTCGGGAGTGTCATCACTGTGGGAACATCATCAAAGTATTCTGTGCAGGATTCACGTCAAAAGGTTTGACACTTTAAGCTCTTCTTACCTTATAAATACGACTATAAAAAAATAAATGAGAGAAGAGTCCAGAGGTCCGGATCCTCGTGCTCGTTTGTCTCCTCAAACTTTCCCAAAAGAAATCCCCGGATGCTGCTCCGCTCTGCAGATGTTCTCTGCTCGCTGCTCGTTCCTCCTCTCAGCACCGGAGCAAGTTCAAATCCACTTTACACCCGCTGTTATGAAGGGAGGGGGAGGGTCCACACGACTCCGCCCACAATACACCGCCCAGCGCCGAGGGAGAGAGGGGGGGGGGGGGGGGGGAGAGAGACAGAGGAAGGGAGGGAGAGAGACAGAGAGGTGTAGAGAGAGGAAGTGAGAATGGAGAAAGCCTGAGTGAGACATTAAAGTGTCACTCCATAAAGTTGGGAGGACTTGAGACGGATACAAAATAAATAATAAAGATTAAAATATGTTTTTGTGTTCAGGGAAACAAAGAGTCGGGTTTTTCGTGGACGATATTACGTTAAAAACCAAAACCAACGTTAGGTTCAGGTAAAAAGAACAACAGAATACATTTTGTGACTATTTGACGAGCCGTTGTGATGCTGGTCTGATGGATCGAGCTCCAGAACCCAGTACCGGTCTGAGACCACCTGTTCAAACCACTATGAACCGTCAGTGGGGTCAGCGCTCCAGGGTTCAGTTCAACCAGACCAGAACAGAGACCGTCTGAAGATGTGCTGCGTGTTAAACAATGATCACGTCTCTCTAGAAAACCAGTTCGCTTCAAGTTCAACCTCTTCAAACAGAGAACCAGGAACCATCAGAGAACCAGGAACCATCAGAGAACCAGGAACCATCTAACCACCGACCAGTCCAACAAATACACGACAGAATCACTCTCATAGAAGTCAAACTAGTAAATCAACTGTAAAATCTGTGGTTTACTTTCACAAAAACACAGAAACAACTTGTTCACACCGTTTATTGGTACAAATGTTAAAATGTGAAATTGTAGAAATCATAATTAATTTTGAGTTCATGAAGATCGATACAGAAGATAAGAGTTCTTCACAGATTTTAAAACACATTTAGATTCATCAGAACTTCAGACGGGCGACAAGTTCACAGAAAACCCTGAAACACGGGACACTGAGGCTCACTGCTGGATCCCAGCTCAACAGACCTCTGGAGGTTCTAAAGGCTCCTTTAGGTGGTTCTCGAGCAGTCCTTTAGATCTTTAATTGGTTCCAGCAATCATTTAGGATGTTCTCCGATTCCTTTAGATGGCTCTAGTGATCCAACATGATGTTCTACGATTCCTTTACTAATCCTTTAAGGGGTCTTGGGGTTTATTTAGGTGGTTCTAGGGTCAATTTAGATGATTAAAGCAATCATTTAGGTTTCTTTAGGTGGTTCAATTAGTCCAATAAGAGGTATTAAGGTTCCTTTGGGTCATTCTTGCAATCATTTGGGATGTTCTAGGTGTCCTTTTAGTGGTTCTAGTTGGCCCAAGGGAAATTCTTGGGGTTCCTGACGGCGCTCTAGCAATCATTTAGAATTTTCTAGGGTTCATTTATGTGGTTCTAGCAATAATTTGGGATGTTTGAAGTGATTCTATGAGGTTCTAGGGTTCCATAAGGTGATTCTAGTGATCCATTAGGAGGTTCTAGGGTTGGGATCATTAGGGGTCCTTAGATGTTCTAGAGTTGATTTAGGTGGCAGTGATCCTTCCTCAGGTGATTCTAGCAATCATCTGGGATCCCAACACGGTTCTAATGATCCTCTTGGAGGTTCTTGGGTTGATTTAGGAGGTTGTAGTCTTACTTTAGGATCCTCAAGTGGTTCTCCAGATGTTAGGGATCCTTCAGGTGGTTGAACATCAGGACACATAATAAGTGAATATATTGTTGGTTCTAGAGACAGAGACACAGGTTTCTCCTTTATTTGTCACCCATCTGTATGTTTCTACAGGAACAGTTCCTTATCAATACGTTTGCTGTGATCCATAATTCATAAACTCAGTATAAAAACATGACCCATTACCGACAGTCTGAACCAGTGTTCTCTCTCTGTGCGCCCACTGGAACCAGTCAGAAGGGTCAAAAGTCATCAAACAGGTCCTCTGCTGCCGCAGCATCTGAGGAGCGCTGAGGGGGGGTCTGCTGCTTACTGGATCCTGCAGGGGGGTCGGTCCTGTGCAACACACACACACACAGGTCAGTGGGCTAATGAGGCTGGTTTACAGGAGAGTTTTCCTGTTGAGACGGGAAGTGTATCATGTGGCCCCATAAGGAACAAGACTAGAAACACATGGGAGACTTTTATACCTGTGTGTGTGTGTGTGTGTGTGTGTGTGTAGTCGTGGCCCAGCGGCTCCCCCGCCTCATGTTCTCAGGTCAGTCTTCAGCTGTATAGAAGCTCATATATTCGGCCTTTACATGAATGTAACAACTTGTGATGTTTAGGAGTCAGGAAACAAGATGTCAAGACGTAGGAGAGGAGGAAGGAAGCATCCCGGTGGGCAGCTAACCCTCTCTACCGTCAGCGGCGGCTGCTTTGAAGGACTCACATCATCAGTCACAAAGGAATAGTTTTGTCTTTCTTGTGGAGGGTTAGATGTTTCTAGTGATTCTTTATGAGGTCCGAGTGATCCATTCGGTGATTCTAGTGATCAACTAGGAGGTTGAAGGCTTGATTTAGGTTCCTTTGGTGCTTCAAGAGATAATTAGGGATCCTTAGACGGTTGTAGTTATTCTCTAGGATGTTCTAGAGTTGATTTATGTGGCAGTGATCCTTAAGGAAGATCAAAGGTGGATTCAGGAGGTTCTAGCAATCATTAAGAAATATTCTAGGGTTCTTTTAGGTGTTTCTGGGGATGCCAACCAACACTATAACGCCTCTGGAAGCGGGTAACTCCCCCGTTTTAAACCGTCCAACATGGAGCCTCTCCCTCACTGACGAACCTAAATCCCAGGTGACCCTGAGGACCCCCGACCATCCAGAGAAGCAACTCAAGCTTTAAGTCACAAGTGACTTTCTAAAGGACGTTCAGGAAACGGAGAACACAACTCCGCTGTACCGATGAAAGCAGAAGAGAGCGGAGAGGCCCCGAGCTCCTTTAAATCATTACCAACTGGATGACAAACAGCGCTGCGCTGCTGGAACCGGTTAAGAGGGAAACAAGAGACGTGTTCACTGGAGAGGGGGGAAGCTGTGCCACGGAGGACCACCGGAGACCTGAACACATGGAGCATGGTGGGGGTGGGGGGGGTGGGGGGGGGGGGGGGGGGGGGGCGCGACGAAAGCAGCCCCGAGAGGTGAGGTTAAGCTCCGGCATCGGGCACTCGGGGAGCCCCCTCACAGAGCTGGTCCGCTGACGTACCAGAGCCGCAGCACGAACACCGATTATGTGCTAGTTTGTAGCTTAAAGAAACTAAACGGAGGCTCAGTTCGGAGTCTAAATGAAACCCCAAAGATCTGTCACTTAAGGTTCAGTGAACCAAAGTACAACAGAAAAACATGTTTTTATTGAACTCTAGTGGTTCGTCAATACAGCAAAACTGTCAAAGTATGTTTTGAGAGAAATGCATTTCCTTTTAATCAATCAAACACACAAACAGGACTTTCACTCAGGCGACCGCTGTTTATGTCCTGTGTGAGAGCAGATATCAACGCCGACTTGTTTCATTTACGTTCGTAACTTAAATAACGCAAAAAAAAAGCCAAACCGTGAAGTTTTACTGAACCTAACCAAGTAGTTTTGCAGCCTTTTTGTTTTGTTTCAATTGACAACATTAGTTAGCTGTGAGCGTAATCCGGGAGGTTGAAGGGTTCCTCAAAACCCTTTTTTTGAGAATGCAGTTTTGTTGAATGGGAACACAATTGTTTTAAGAGATTGTGTTAAAAATACGAGGCTGTCTGACTAGAAGAAGAAAAACAGCTGAGCCACAAACACGCCCAACAAAAGACATTTCGTACCGTAGCTAGCTTTAGCTTAGCTACAGCTTATGTTCAGTAGCTCGCTACGATGAGCTGTTTGAGGGGAATAAACACAAATTCATGTAAAATCAGACATCAATGTGCATATTTTAATGGAATGGCTGTGACTCACAGGGTTGAAGGGGATATTTTGAGTAAACGGTCTCTAGAGAGCTGACCTCTGAGAGGAATTATTTGATTGAAACTTGCAGCCACTGGTCAGAAGCTGCGGGGAACTTTTGTTTCTTTCTCAGATTTCTTTCTCAGATTGTTTCTTCTGTTTTTTAAACTCATCTAAAACAGAAACATGATAAAAAAAATACATCATTTAAAACAGAAATATGTCTCCTCAGATGTATCTTGTTATCCTCCAGAGTTTGGGAACCACAGCTTTAATGGATTCCTTCCTCTAACAGAATCACACAGAACTTCATCCACATGTTCCACAGTTTGTTACAGCTGATCGGATCAAGTTAGCGGCTCACAGCTCCAACAGCAGACTATAAAAACTCTAGAAGTCTCATGTCTTGTAGTGATTATCTGTGATGGCTGGGAGCGATGTTTGATAGTTTACAGAAACCAGAAGAGAGTTTCTTTTCATGGGAAAACTGTCCTCTGACATCACAAACACTGAGATCTGAAGGACGAGTTCACAGGAACTACAATGAGGATTTAAACAACAACAACCAGCTGATGAAGAACTCATTATCTAAGTGAGTGTTCAACCCAGAGGATCATTAAGAGACTTGTTGTATTAAAGGAACAGTTCAGCTTATTCGATTTATTTCTGAGAGTGAGGATCAGAGGGAGCTGGACTCCAACGAGTGAAGTCGATGCTTCATGTGTTAAAGCTGCATTCTCTCTAGTGTCCACCAGGGGGCGACTCCTCTGGTTGTATAGAAGTCTATGAGAAAATGACTCTACTTCTCTCTTGATTTATTACCTCAGTAAACATTGTAAACATGAGTTTATGGTCTCAATCTCTAGTTTCAAGTCTTCTTCAATACAGCATGATGTTCATTTAGTACATTATGGTCCATTTAGAGTCAAACAGACCATAAAGCAGGGGATGCTTTAGGGCGGGGCTACACAGTGATTGACAGGTCTCTACCAGAGACGTATACGGCGTCTCTACGTCACTCCTCCTCAGTCCAGATAAGGTCACTTCCTGTTCACTGGTTGCAAAAACGGCAAGATGGCGACAGCCGTAATCCAAGATGGCGACTGCGAAATTGCCGAATTCGATGCATTCAAAACATCAGTCCACAACGAGTGACGTCACGACGACTACGTCCACTTCTACAGTCTGTGGATGGGGCTAGTTGCTTCCCCCCTACTTTCAGTCTTATGCTAAACTACTAATCTGCTCATCTCACTCTGGAAAGAGTTATTCCCAAAAATATTGAGCAACTCCTTTAATTATAACTTTGTCTTCTGCTCATGTGGCCTTCGTTTAATCCTCCTCCAGAGAAACATGGAGGTAACAGAGGGGTGAGCGGGTTGAGTAGTGACGGAATTAAGAAAACAATGGGGGGGGGGGGGGGGGGGGGGAGTTCAGGACTACCAGCAGCCCTGAACCCCTGCAACCCCCCCCCACACAAAAGGCCTCTCTTCTGCAGCCGCCGTTCGCCAGCTCAGAGGGAGGCAGCTTCTGCATCCAGCTGCTCATCAGCTCACTGCTGCTGATGATGATCCTCACCACTACCAGCTACTGGGGATGGATGATGGCGCCACTTCAGCCTTCTGCATGTGGCACAGCTTACAGTCGCTGGCACTCGTAGGAGCTTGGACTCATTTACCGACCACCCCCATCTCTGTTAGGAACGATGTCAGATTGAGACGCGTCTTTGGAAAGATTTCTAAATGGCCACATCCAAAAAAAAAAAAAAAAAAAAAGAAAAAAAAAAAAAAGAAAGAAGCTGGCAAATGGGAGATACCGGAGGAATAAGAGCAGCGGTGTTGTGAGGTTCATGGGACAAAGAGAAGGAGAGAGTTGTTTCTTTGACTGCTTAGTTTCTTGTCGTAAGATCTGAGAAATAACGTCATTCACCGATATCCAAGATAACCAAAGAGGTCGGTTCACTTTCTCACTCCACTCTGGTGGTGTCTAGGTTTTCAGAACATCGATCTGGATCCAGACAACAATTTGCTCAACGATTCAAATTAGTCTCCAACAGAAAGTTTGTGGAATTTAGGAACAGATTTCTCTAAAAACTGTTTTTTTTGTGAACAAATTCTTCTCAATTTTATGTTTGATTGAAATCAGGCGACTCCTCTGGTCGTGAAACACAGAACAATGTTGATGAACTTTAATATCTTCAGTCATTGATGAAGTTTGTTACGAAAATGATGAATAATGACAATATAAACTCACTAAACGGAAATAAACCTCAACAACTTGTAAAACAACTTGTAAGGTGGAAAAAGTTTGTCAGTTGCTCTGTTGAGTGAGCTGCATTCTCTCTAGTGTCCACCAGGGGGCGACTCCTCTGGTTGTATAGAAGTCTATGAGAAAATGACTACTTCTCTCTTGATTTATTACCTCAGTAAACATTGTAAACATGAGTTTATGGTCTCAATCTCTAGTTTCAAGTCTTCTTCAATACAGCATGATGTTCATTTAGTACATTATGGTCCATTTAGAGTCAAACAGACCATAAAGCAGGGGATGCTTTAGGGCGGGGCTTACTGTTAATGTTTGTGGAATTCAGGGAGAGATTTCTCCAAAAACAGGACAATTGAAACCAAAACTCTCCACATAGAGAGAAGTAAACTCAAAGAGATCCTGATACTTGAACACATGACAGCACGGGAGCTGATGCAGCCTCCTGGTGTTTTCCACACTCATTAGTGGAGCCGTGAGTCCACATAAAGTCCACAGTGGAAAAATGGCTCTTTCAACTCCGCTCATCACCAGCTGGTCCGCCCGAAGCCGAGGCAGCATGTGTTAGTGGGCTTAAAGAGATAGAAGAGAGCAGCAGCAGGGATCATACAGCTGCTCCTTCACCACCAGTGAAACAACTGCTGAAGGCTGAAGGGAGAGGAACTTCTTCTTCTACACTTCTGTCCTACAGCTTCCTCCTTTAGTCCTCAGAGTCCAGTGAGCTCTGCAGCATCATGTCAATCATGTGGATGTTTTGAAGCCTCGAGTTTGGCGATTTCGCTGTCGCCATCTTGGTTTTTTGCAACCAGTGAACAGGAAGTGACCATATCTGGACTGAGGAGGAGTGACGTAGAGACGTATACGTCTCAGGTAGAGACGTATACGTCTCTACCTGAGACGTATACGTCTCTGGTAGAGACGTATACGTCTCTACCTGAGACGTATACGTCTCTGGTAGAGACGTATACGTCTCAGGTAGAGACGTATACGTCTCTACCTGAGACGTATACGTCTCTGGTAGAGACCTGTCAATCACTGTGTAGCCCCTCCCTCTCAGTTCATATGTCATCATAGTGTTAGTTCAGAGACCAACAGATGTTTGTTTGCGTTCCTTCACATATTTACGTCTCTGCTTGTGTGATCGTTGAGCTGCAGAACATCGACATAAAAAAACTAAAAAAAACTGACAAAAGAACTTTTACGATGTTTGATTTTCCAGTTCGGGAAAACATAATAAACGAGATCATCTCTACGACTTTTGTTCTTTTGTTCTTCAGTAAAGAAGGGAGGTGTCAATTTAAACTTTAGTTGCAACAATAAAGTGCATTTAAATAGATTTAAAGTGTGTTTTTGTGGTTCACACCCGGCTACACTTTACGAGCCAGTAAACCGAAACCACAGAGCAGCAGGAACTCCTTCACATCTTCACAACAAACACTCGATGACATCACACGTGTGTGTGTGTGTGTGTGTGTGTGTGTGTGTGTGTGTGTGTGTGTGTGTGTGTGTGTGTGTGTGTGTGTGTGTTTTCTTGTACCTCTTCCTCTGGACGCTCGGTGGCTCCGGGGGTCTGAGGTGACGGAAGCGCCGCTTGCGACACGGGGCCACGTCTGTGATGTCCTTCAGGCCGTCGTCCAATGGGCTCGCAGCAGCAGAGCGTCCTGACGATTATCAGATAAAAGAAATATGATCATAAATACATTTCAAATAATCTGGAGCCTTTGACGGAGAACATGTCCACGCCTCTCGTCTGTGATGCAGGTTTCTGATCCACGTTTTACATCTCATTGACAACGTTCACGCTAATATTTCACTATTATTCTGAATATAATAACTATTGAAAGTTATTACCAATGCAGCATTTTCAGGTTAAAACGTGTGATATGTTGCTATTATTCAGGTGTTAGGAGCGTTCTCTGGACATCCTTTACTGCAGTCTGTAACCAACAGTCTCTGTTTACAGTCGGTTTGTTTGTTTGAACACAAACCGAAGAAACAACGATCTGCACATCATTTCATGAGTTTTATAACTTGCAGAATCAGAAACATTTGACTGATTCCCAAAGGAGAAAACGTTACGTTACAGCTGCTCTTATACATAAAACATAAAGATGTGAGACAGATAACGGACGGTGTAAAACGTAAAGGTACATAATATACAACTTAATTAAAGCCGAGTATACAAGTACATCATAGAAACAAGAAATAATACAAATACGTGAATAAAACACGTCGAGTAGAAAAGAGGTTCCTGAGGATTGACGGGCGGAGCCGCCGTGGAGGAGTTCTGCGTTAGTCAGAGGCTGAGCAGCTGCACGTCAACGGGAATATTAGTGAATATTCATCTTCATGAAACAGCTCAGGAGGAATATTGTCTCTGTTGTTGTGCATGTAGACGTAGTCGGTGACATAATCTGGGTTAGATTGTTTTTAGAGACACTTGAACTTTTATATTCTGATCTTAAATGCAGGACAGATCTGGTTAAAATGAAATGATGCTCTCCAGCCTCCAGGTGAGCAGAAAAGAGGATTTTAGAACATCGAGTAGAAGAGTAAGTGATGTAGAACGCCACACATTCTTCTTCTACTGTTTGAACATCTGCTTTGTTGTCAGCAGCTGTCCTCCGTCCTTTAACGGGACGATGTCCAGGAGTTTACGGATCAACAGAGAGGCTCGGCTCTCAATCGGCACCTTCAGCGATCAAAGATGACGCTGGGAAACGTGGAAACATTCTTTAAATTATACTTTTTCTTCAGGCCCGTCGTCTGGTTTCCCGTCTGTTAAACCAAAGAGACGGATCACAGTGCAGAGCAGGTGAGTCAGCGGTTCCTTCTTCGTTAAGCTGCTCTCATCAATATTCTATAGAAAAGATGGATTCAATGTGTAATTCAAGGATCATTTCTTGTCATTATGTAACTCAGGGTCGCACAACGACATGCAGACGTAGCTCATTCACTACGAAAGAGAAACACGTCAAACAACAAATGGAAGCAGCGTTGCATTGCTGCGTTGCTTCTCTTTGCATCAGGAGGAATGCAACAGAACTGTTCTCTGGGCAATATGGCCGACAGCTCAACATGAAGAACTCAACATGAAGGAAACACTGCACGGCAACACCGACTGCGTTTCAGCAAAAAGAGAATTATCACAAACGCTTCAACGTCGTTCAGCTCATTGATTTAAGTTTTAAAGCCGGAATCGTTTGCAGCAGCAGCAGGAACCTGAAGAGAAGCTCAGTAATGTAGAGAAGAAGAATCATCTGGAGAGCAGCTGGTGAACAAAGAGCAGCGCTGAGCAGCTGAGAGGTGGTGGAGACCAAACACAGAGCGAGAAGAGAGAAGACTGGAGCAACGTAACGTACCAACGTTGCTCTGTGTGTCTGTTGGATGTGTGATGAGCTGCTTCAGCTTTAGAAGGTGAGAACGTCTGACCTCACAGGTTCCACTTTATGCTCCATGAAGTGTTTCCTGTTGGTGAGGCTGCCTCCTCTTAGTCGATTAGTCCACTCAGGTTTCTTTCTTCCATTAGTTGTTTGTTAGTAGAAATAGTTTATAACCAGTGGCGGGCCGTGCATTTTATACCTGGGCCTTCACTGCTGTCCTGCAGCTGAAATACCACCTTATAACCACATGATGGCGCCACAGCTATTATTCATTTTTAATGCTGTAACTATGTACGTCTTCGTATTAAACCGTTCGGTACGAGTCGTCTGAATAATGCTCGAGCATTTAGAAAATGCAAAAGCCTAAATTCAGGAGAATATAATGTTCTCAGCTGGTCTGGCTGTGGGATCCACAGTCATTCCTTAAGGACAAGCCGCGACCCAAAGAGACTATTATAGGATTTTACTTTCACAACTTGAGCGTTGAACGTTCTGCTCTGCAATGTCTTTCCTCGTCTCAGTCTCCTCTCTCATGGTGCATCTCACTCAGTCAGAATGCCCATATTTGATTGGCTGAGCTGCATCACGTGATGTGATTCACTACCCATCAGCCTCTGCTGTTTCGTTTCACGATAGTCACGTGCTCGCCCACTGACCAATCACAGCACACTCTGTACCTCGCGGCAGAGCTACACATGGACACCGAGCTGCACTAATGCTGACGTAGCTACAGGCCGGCTAGCAGGTGCTGACACATCAAAGAATACGCCCAACATGTCAAACTAAAGATCTGATTGGTTGAACACTATGACAATCAACAACATCGTCCCCATTCACTTAAACTGCACATGGATGCACTTGTGAGTCTGCAGGCCTCTGTTCTTACCTAGAGACACAGAGGTGAGATCTGATTGGATAAAAGCTCTACTTAAAACAAGCTGCACTGGAAGCAGAGCAACTGAGGAAGACAGTAGCTGTGCAATGAGAACATAAGATGATGGGGAAATATTTGTATAAATTATAATACATGTAGTGTATTTAAGAAAAAATGATTAAATTATAAATAAAATAGATATAACTTTATGATTCTGTTTAGGCCAGCAGAGAAGGCCTTGAAGGCCCTGACGGCCCACCACTGTTTATAACAGTAAATAGTTTTCTTCTCCAGAATGAGCTGCAGGGCAGCAACACATCCAGAGTATTTGGGATGTTTCAGTGAAGCTTCTTTATACACAAACCTCTCACTTCAGTCTTCTTTCTGTCGGCTCTGAGCGGCAACAACACAAAGCCCTCAGACGGGTGAAACAACCCGGAGACCCGTCTCCAAAACAAAGAGCCTGGATTCAAACGTGTGTGAGGAAGTGGAAACCACCCCAGACGAGGTGACTTATGTCTCATAACTCATAACACCTTCATCCAGACATCCAGCCTGCTGCTGCTCAGACACTGAGAGGAACGTCAGCGTCGGGAAGCTGCTCGGGCTTTAGAGGCGTTTTGGGACGTCGGCTCCCGGAGGCCCCGCGTTACATAACTCCTCAGTGATGTCATGGTTAGTTCTCCCCGGCATGAAAAAGCACACACATACTCTCAGCTCCCATGACATCATCATCATCATCATCATCATGGCTGTGTTTAAATAAACGGGACTTTTAACCCCAAAGAAGTTTTGGGGCGTTTTGTTTTTTGCTCTCGTCACATTTTAATTTCTCTGTCTCCTCGTTTTTAACTACAATGAATATATAATATATAATATAATATATAATATATATTATATATTATATATTATATAATATATATTATATATTATATAATTTATATAATATATATTATATAAATTATATAATATAATATATATTATATAATATATATTATATAATATATGAGAGTCATGCACCTTTATGGAAACAGAAGAATCATGAGTTAAAGTGAACTCTTTATTAGAGGAGACATTAATAAGAGAACATGAAGAATAAAGAGTTTCTGATCGTGATGAACGGTTGTTTTGGTGATTGTTGCTTTTCTTTCCCAGCGGTGAGTTTTGGGGTTCAGAGGGTTAAATGTGAAAATACGCAAAAGCAACTTTGTGGCACTAATTATGAAGTCTAGTATTTGGCCACGCCCCCTTTAGTGATGTCACAGCAGGTGTTGTCCATCAGCCGTGGAACAGCTGTAATTTTGACCTCTTTTCTTCTGCAGATGTTCTTCCTGTCGAGGATCCAGAGCTGCTGCGCTCACGTTATGAAGACGTAACGGAGAACACGGTCGTGAACTTTCAGCCAATAACTAACGTTCATGGATAAAGTTCCTCTTTTGAATATAACGAATATGATTTAATTATTCTATTGGGTGTTTTTTTATGTTTTTTTCATGCTGAATGACTTTTTTATAATAAACTTATGATCTCTGGTAAACACAAGAATTAAAATTGTACTTTGTGTGATTCTTTGTTGGAGTGTTAGTCGACTAACAATTATTTTATTTATATGTTGATTGTTTTATTTATTGTTTTTTTACAAAAACCTGTTTCTTGTCCGTTAAATGTGTAATAAAATAAATAAAATGATTAAAGAGATCAACTGTTTCATGAAGCCTCACGGTGAGAAATCTGATAACTAACAATAAAGAAGTACAAATAAATAAAAGTTAAACATAAATGTCTAAAATCAGGATCAACGCATGAAGCGTCTGCTTGATACAGAGGAACTAATCGGCTCTGCTGATTGGCGTTGAAGGGGTTAATGGAGGTCAGGCGATGAAGAGCTGGAGGTCTTACCTCGGGACGATGAAGTGGAGGCTGGAGTCACCTCCTCTGGCTCTTCATCAGTACTTCCTCCATATTCATCTTCCTCTTCCTCGCCTGCTGCTCGCTCAGATTTTACCGAATCATCATTTTTCTGTCCTTCAGAACTACAACAGAGAGCAGAACACCACCAAACATTCATAAAACACTTCAGCTGTCACATGACTTCACCATAAAGAGGAGATGAATCAGAGAACTGCAGTAATCACAGGAACAGGCGTCGCAACTCTTGAGCAATTTGTTGAGCAACTAGAAAAGTTTAGTTATGTGTTGAAAATGTGACGTTGAATCATTTCTCTCCTTTGAAACGACGTAAAATGTGCGAGACGTTGAGAAAGAGTTACAGTGAAGCATGAAAGGAGAGGAAGTGTTTCAAGCATCACGTGAGCAGTTGAAGCGTCGGTCAAAGGTTTAACACGCCAACGAGGTTCAGTTGATGTGCTGAATACAGCTGAAGAGTTAGTTAGTTAGTGGTAACATAATCCCTACTTGACTGAAAGCAGTTGAAGTGTTGAAGAGAAAGAGATAAAAGCAGTTGAAGTGTTAGTTAGTTCCCTGAAAGAAGTAAACAGTTGAGCGTAAATAACAGGTTTAAAGGAGAAAGACCAGGTGACGTGTTGAACGAACACCAGGAGGCTGAATACCTGCTTTCCTGCAGCCGCGTCACACGTTCCTGCAGACTGCGGATCTTTGCTTTCTTCTCATTGAGGACCAGAACAAAGCGAGAGTACAGCTCCACCTCCAGCGCTCCTTTAGCTGCAGCGTAACGCTTCAGTCTTCCAAAGTAAAAGTAGAAAATGCACACTGTGAAAATACTCCACCACGAGTAAAAGTATTAAGTATTATCAGCACTTGAAGTATCAAAAGTAAAAGTCCTCATTATGCAGAACAGCCTGTTAAGAGTCTGGTTTCCTTCAAACGTAGATGATATTATTCTGTAGTTAATGATGTATACATGTTGTGTATTTAGTGAATAAAGAGCCACGTTTACTTGCTTGGTATAATACTGAGAAGATAATTCTCTAGCGACTAATAATATTTTACAAACACTATCAAAGTACCCCCCCCCCCCTGGTTGTTCTGTGTTGTTATTCTGCTTGTTTTGGGTTATGTTCTGGTTGTTCTGTTGTATTTTTCTGGTTGTTCTGTATTTACTCTGCAGTGATGCGTTGCTGTTCCCGTTTCAATGTTCGGTTCTCCTCCTCCAGGTTCTGGTTGTGGTTCTCCAGCGTGTTTCCTCTCTGCAGACTGTGGATCAGTAACTCTCTCACTGCCTCCGCCGGCTCCAGGACGACTTTCAGCAGAGCAGAACCCAACCTGAACTGAAGAAGGTAAAGAAAACTAACCAACCGCTGCTGTAACCGTTACTAAAATAATGTAAAACGACCCATAAACGCTGCAGACGGGACTCAATTCTGAACTTATTTTATCACTTTAATCTGTGCGCTCCATCTCCGAGTTTGACCTGGTCATTGTCACATTTGGACTGTTGCATCCTGGGAAACAAAGTTTTCTCTCAGACATGTTTACACACAGATAAGAGGCCAAACGTTGACCTCTGACCCTCAGCTCCCTAAATAACTGACCTTTACGGAGGTAAACACAGCTGAGAGTCTGAACAGACGACACAACAAGAGAGATTCACAGAAATGTGGTGACGGATCAACATAATCAAACAAATGTTGGTAGTTTACGTTTCCATAAACGTTTCTGAATCAAGAAAAGTTTAATTAATATGTTTCATATCAGACTTGTATCACATTAGCTAGATTTACTTACGACGCGCAAACCAACGAAGCGCAAAACAACGAAGCGCAAAACAACGAAGCGCAAAACAACGTTACATTACATAAACAGTGGCCTCCTGTGTGAAAGTCCTGTTTGTTTGTTACCATCGTACCATTAACTCCTTGCCGTCAGCAGACTTCTTTGCCGGGAGGAGAGCAGACGGGAGCGCCGGAGAAGTAGTCTGCCAGCGGTGGGGAAAGAGGCGGAGGGACGTGGGTTGAGCTAGCTAGCTAGCACTAATTATTCTCTCATTTTTCAACAGTACATCCATGTATTTACGTACTTTATTGTAAAGACAAATGACAGCAGCCATGCTGAGCTTTATTCATATGTTATAACACTGGTTATAGTCATCTTGTGGAGGCTATATGAAGATATTACTACATTATTAGTGTCAATGGATGCTGAATTGCTTTAAAGCTGGCGAGCTTTGTTAAGCTGGAGTTCAAATGTTTCATATCAGACTTGTATCACATTAGCTAGATGTACTTACGACGCGTCAAACAACGAAGCGCAAAACGACGAAGTGCAAAACAAATTACTTATTTTTACACAAGTAACACTAGCAAGAATTTAACTTAGTTTGCTTCACGTTTCCTCAAAGTCACAAATAATAGTAAAACCATTCAAGAATCGGACAAAAAGTGAGCAAATTTCAGACGTTAATTGGTGAGATTGTTGATTTAAATGTTCTATTCAAGTCGTGAACTGATATTTGTGAACTCTGCTGAGAGGAACAAACGTCATCATGTGACAGAACTGTGGTCGTCTCATATTTTCCCTCCCTCTCTCTCTTCTTGATTATTTAAGAGTGTCTAATATTTGCCAGCTATTGCTTCACCGCGTCTTAGAAACGTTCAGTGAATAATGTGAGACACCGGTCGGTTGGCCGGACCGTGTTGACGTGGGCACCGGTTCTCCCATGTTGTCATGGAGATGCTACTGTTTCAACAGCTGCTTCTGACTCATCGACTCGCTGACTCGCAGCGACAGGTGAGCGCAGCATCACGTATTCTCAGTTTACAGCCAGAGCGAGCGAATGTTTGAGTCGTTAATAAACCTGCATGTTTATGGACTTCTTTTACTCAGTACAGAGTTCAGACTGCCAGCTCAAATCAGCTCTTGCAAGTCTGGAACGTTCTAGTTATACAAAAGACTAGAAAGTTCTAGTCTTCTTCTAAGTGTCTTGCCCAAGGACACATCGACATGAACTGGAGGAGCCGGTGGATCTTCGATTATAAGACGAGCCGTTCTACCTCTGAGCCACAGACGTGAGTAGCTAACTAGTGAACCATCTCACTTCATTTTTAAAAGAAACCTTCAGACCAGGAGTCGTCCTCTGGTTCTGTAAAGTGAAGTCAAAGCTTCATGTGTTAAAGCTGCATTCTCTCTCGTGTCCACCAGGGGGCGACTCCTCTGGTTGTATAGAAGTCTATGAGAAAATGACTCTACTTCTCTCTTGATTTATTACCTCAGTAAACATTGTAAACATGAGTTTATGGTCTCAATCTCTAGTTTCAAGTCTTCTTCAATACAGCATGATGTTCATTTAGTACATTATGGTCCATTTAGAGTCAAACAGACCATAAAGCAGGGGATGCTTTAGGGCGGGGCTACACAGTGATTGACAGGTCTCTACCAGAGACGTATACGGCATCTCTACATCACTCCTCCTCAGTCCATATATGGTCACTTCCTGTTCACTGGTTGCAAAAAACAAAGATGGCGACGACCAAAACGTCGAACTCGAGGCTTCAAAGCGTCCGTCCACATCTCAGAGACGGTCCATCATTCAGACTTTTTATGAGTTGCCTCATCATTCATTTCATTAGTTTTTAAGTCTTAAGAACAGGGGGCCAATCATAGCGCTTGAATGATAAACAGGGCGGGTCTTCCCAAGAAAAGCAAACTTATAGAAGAAAGTGAAAGTGTGAAAACAAAGAGAGTAGATAAAATAATCAGTTTTCATTTTTCTGAAATTTAAAACATTCGAGTTTCGTTGTGATTCATCTTTAGTCATAGTTTCCTCTAAATGTGTGTTTCAGGCACAGCAGCCCTCTTTCCACATGCATCAAAATGTGAAGTGGAAAATATTAATTCTTAGTCAAAGTAAGTCATCTGAAAGTTATTTACTCTCATTTTGGGGTTTCAGTTTTAGTTTTTCCTCGGTCAGAAGGAATAAAAGATATTTGTAATGTTTGTAAGACGATATGTGTTTTTAAACTTCACAATAATGAATCATTAGTGAGAATAAACCTTTAAATATATAAAAGTCAGTGGATTTAAACCAAATATCTCAGTCCTACATGTGTCTTGTTTGAGCTGTGCTACAGAGAGCAAACATGTTTGGTATGCTAACACAGGTAACACCTGTGTGTGTGTGTGTGTGTGTGTGTGTGTGAGAGAGAGAGAGAGAGAGAGAGAGAGACAGCAGCTGTGGTTAGAGGGGGACGACAGGTATTAGAGCGAAGCCTTTCATTATGACATCATGACTTAGTGTTGAGCAAGAGAAGCCCTCTGACTCATCCCGGCACACTTCTGTGAATCCAACAGACGCTCGGATTCATTTCCTGTTTCACTGCGACAGACGCACTTCAGCTTTCCATTCGGTCATAACTACCATGGCAACAAGGCTCTGTGTGTCTCTTTATACACAAACATCAAATACTCACGTTCATATAAAATCTCTGAACGGTCACTCATAATAAAGAGGAGGATAGTGTGTGTGTGTATGTATGTGTATATATATATATATATATATATATGTATGTGTATATATATATATATATATATATATATATATATATATATATATATATATATATATATATATATATATATATATATATATATATATATATATATATATATATATATATATATATATATATATATATATATATATATATATATATATATATATATATATATATATATATATATATATATATATATATATATATATATATATGGGAATACTGGTGCACACTGTAAAAACACAATCTCTCCTTGAAGATAAGCGTTCCTTAAAAAGCTGCTCACAAATGTAGAGTGCATCTATGATTGAGTGATTGCCTCCACACAGCTCTCAACATGGCGTCGGCTCAGCCAACGGGTTGCAGCCAACAGTGCTGACGTAGCGAACAGTGTTTAACTGAGGGGGACATGGAGCTCTGCTGCAGCGAGTAACCGCCGTATAAGAGTAGATAAGAGAGGTAACCAGTGGGGCACGCTCACATGCACGCTCACATGCACTAAAAGATGGCCGGCTATGTCAAGAGCGAGACGATATCTTTACTACGTGTTCGATGATTATTAAGAGAATCTTTAAAGTTCAAACAAAAAGTGACAACATGACATTACGACTCCTCCCTCTTTATACGTCTTCATATTTAAGATGTAAAAAACAAAACAATGAGAGCTGAAGGACAGATATTTCATTTAGGAGGAGACCAAAAACAGAGCAAAAAGAGAGAGAGACTGGACTAATATTGATCATGTGACTCAAACACAAAGACTCAGAATGAATCATCGTGTTGCTCCATGTAAGACATATTCAACTGTTTGCTGCAACATTCACCAAATACTGTGTTTTTAAACGGGACTATTTGAAAGAGGATTTATTTGAAGAGAAAAGTTAAATAATAGATTAATAAAGCATTGTGCAGGAAAATAAAGACTCAGAACCACATGTGGAGCTCACTGTGTTCAGGAGGACCCGAGCTTTTCATTGGTTGATCGACTAAAAGCTTCACTGAGTCAGAGTTGTGTTTAAAGCTTCTTAATGGCAAAACAAATCTGTTATTGCTGCTTAAAAAATCCTCCTTTTGATATCAGAGAACACAAAAAGAAGCTGATGAAGAAGTGTTGGTTTGTGTTACACAAGAGGAGCTGGGAGGGGAGGAGCTTAAACAGGCTTATTTACTGCATGATGAACTCATTCAGACTGAAGGCGCTGATCTGTGAACAGCTGCAGCTGTGAAGGTTTGAACTCTCATCAGAACAAACACAACGTACTGAATGAGACCTAAAGGAAGTGATCGTCAACAACTCTTAATGTCAACAATCCACCCATAAAGTATTAAAGTCCAAACACACACACACACACACATGACCATCTTTCTTCTTAAATTGACCTCGTGACTCGTGTGTGTGTGTGTGTGTGTGTGTGTGTGTGTGTGTGTGTGTGTGTCATCACTCACAGAGATGTCCTTCTGGACCTTCTCGTACTCCAGCGTGACGGAGGAGCAGCGTTCGGGTGGAGGCGGAGTCAGCGTGAAGCTGTAGCTCTCGGTCTCCGTCTCCGTCAGCGCCTGCTGGAGGTCCTGGACGTAGCGCTCCATCTGCATCTCCAGCTCCTCTGCCTCCTCGCACACCTCCACCTCGCTCACTGAGAGAACGACACCAAAAACACTGTTTCTAGAGAGTCGACATGTTTGTGAAACCGTTGTAACGTCCGCCGCAGTCTGACTCCCGTTGCTCCTGAAGTAACGAGCTGAAGCTCCAGGCTGATACCACGGTTTACATCGCAGTGAGCAGAGGGGTGGTAGGAGTGAGCAGAGGGGTGGTAGGAGTGAGCAGAGGGGTGGTAGGAGTGAGCAGAGGGGTGGTAGGAGTGAGCAGAGGGGTGGTAGGGGTGAGCAGAGGGGTGGTAGGGGTGAGCAGAGGGGTGGTAGGGGTGAGCAGAGGGGTGGTAGGGGTGAGCAGAGGGGTGGTAGGAGTGAGCAGAGGGGTGGTAGGAGCAGAGGGGTGGTAGGAGTGAGCAGAGGGGTGGTAGGGGTGAGCAGAGGGGTGGTAGGGGTGAGCAGAGGGGTGGTAGGGGTGAGCAGAGGGGTGGTAGGAGTGAGCAGAGGGGTGGTAGGGGTGAGCAGAGGGGTGGTAGGGGTGAGCAGAGGGGTGGTAGGAGTGAGCAGAGGGGTGGTAGGAGCAGAGGGGTGGTAGGGGTGAGCAGAGGGGTGGTAGGGGTGAGCAGAGGGGTGGTAGGAGTGAGCAGAGGGGTGGTAGGAGCAGAGGGGTGGTAGGAGTGAGCAGAGGGGTGGTAGGAGCAGAGGGGTGGTAGGGGTGAGCAGAGGGGTGGTAGGGGTGAGCAGAGGGGTGGTAGGAGTGAGCAGAGGGGTGGTAGGAGCAGAGGGGTGGTAGGGGTGAGCAGAGGGGTGGTAGGAGCAGAGGGGTGGTAGGGGTGAGCAGAGGGGTGGTAGGAGTGAGCAGAGGGGTGGTAGGAGCAGAGGGGTGGTAGGGGTGAGCAGAGGGGTGGTAGGGGTGAGCAGAGGGGTGGTAGGGGTGAGCAGAGGGGTGGTAGGAGTGAGCAGAGGGGTGGTAGGGGTGAGCAGAGGGGTGGTAGGAGCAGAGGGGTGGTAGGAGTGAGCAGAGGGGTGGTAGGAGCAGAGGGGTGGTAGGGGTGAGCAGAGGGGTGGTAGGGGTGAGCAGAGGGGTGGTAGGGGTGAGCAGAGGGGTGGTAGGAGTGAGCAGAGGGGTGGTAGGGGTGAGCAGAGGGGTGGTAGGAGTGAGCAGAGGGGTGGTAGGAGTGTAACGCAGCTGCTCTGTGCATGAGAACGTGCTTGTTCTGGAGCTTTCGACCGTATCAGCAGATTCTTCTGGTCTCCAGAAGAAGCACGTAAGTGGCCCTTGAGTGGAGACGGTTTTGTCAGCTGCGGTTTCAGAAATCCAGAGCCGACCGTCAGCCTCAACTTTTAGGGCAACGAGGACGATGAGATGAGGAAGTGATGAGTGGGGGGGAATAAATAAATTCAATGTAACAAGAACTACTGATAAGTATCGATATCAGTTAATCCTGAAGATACTCATCTCTCAATCTTCAGTGTTTGAGGCTGTCTGAGCTCTACTATGTTCACAGGTGAGAGGTGTGTGTGTGTGTGTGTTGTTTTTTTACCATCTCCTCTCCAAGCGTTCTGTCCATCAGTCAGCAGCAACTGGAAGCCTGAGCCTAAGCCCCGCCCCCTCCAGTCCACGCGCAGAAAGTAGGCGGAGTCAGGCTCGGACGGGATGTGGACCTCACGCACCGACACGTTCATCGCTGCAGACGACAAAACAACACGGAGTCACAGGTCTGACACGTGTATATACTTAAACATCACTAATGCAACAAATATTAAAAAACGTTTTGATTTCAAAGTGCATGTTGTAATGTTCAATGTCCCTATTGTTAAAAACCAAAGGCAAAGACTTGGTTGCCAGTTTCTCAAAATGGTTGCCAAAAGCAACCTGGCAACCATTACTGTGACGAGGGGAAAGAAGAATTCACCTGGAAGTTTAATCCGGACGTTATTAATTCATTCATACCATTTTATATCAATATTAAAGCTTTGTTTGTCTTTCTTTCAGTTTCAGATTCAAACCTCAAACAGTGAAACATTAGAAACAGTCCTGACAGCTGGAGGCGTGTCCGTCGCTCCAGCTGCTCTGCTGGTCTCATGTCAGCCAACACTTCATGTTAGTTACCTCCTCTCACTGTCAGCTGCTTCAAAACAACAACAGCAACAACAACAGCAGCAACAGCAACAACAACAACAACAGCAACAGCAACAACAACAGCAACAACAACAGCAACAACAGCAACAACAGCAGCCATTAACGGGAGAAAGAGCTGCTGCTTTGACTCTCTGTGAGCAGCAGCGTCTGCAGGAGGCCGAGCTGTGGTTTCATAAAAGAGAGGAAGCACTGAAGGGAAAGTGGACCATCAGAGACCACACCCACAAGAGACCACGAAGACCCACAAGAGCAGCTTGATGTCAGCTGGTTCAAACCTTCTAGACAGTGTTTCGTATCAAGAGAAGCAGTCGCTCGTATAAAAAGATAAACATGAAAGTAAAAAAATAAAATATATTATAAAATACTGCAGAAGTTCAAATGTATATATTTTGGATTTTGCACATTATTGATCATCTTTAATAGTTCATATTTTGCTCTATTTTCACTCTTTGTTCTGCAACATCCTGCAGAACAGTTTCCCTCAGGATACATAAAGTTATGTACTTTCATGTACTTTATATTATCATGTACTTATACTTGCTCCAGTATTGTAAAGTATGTACACTAACACACGCTACATGTTAGTAATCTGACTTGTATTTACGTTGAGCAGGAATTCATTCAGCGCACACACTCTGTTTGTAAACACGGAGGCGGAAGCTACGACACGTTTTAAGACCAGAGAAGAAGAAGAAGAAGAAGGAGAAGAAGAAGAAGACAGCCTCAGCTGCACGTGCAACGACATGAACGTGTTGGTGTTCGTCTCACCTGAAGCTTCACCTGCTGACGCGTTGTTTTAGGAGGAAATCTCTTCTGTCGAACAACAAGCAGCTGTTCCGGCGACGTTCGCTCCTACGTCATCATCAAGCGACAGAGCCGCTTAAATCCTGAGGGAAAGGGGGCGGTAACCAAAACAAAGGCTTTTACTTTAATAAAAGTAGTATTACTACAGTACATAAATATTACATGACAAGTAAAAGTCCTGCGATCAAAAAGACAAAAGTATTAACATTAGAATATACTTAAAGTACCAAAAGTAAAAGTAGCCATCGTAGTAGTCGTAGTTCAGAATAATATATATTTATTATTATATGAATTATTGATGCATTAATTAGTTTATTTATCATCATAGTGTTTGTGTCCCTGGCAGAAATAAGAGAAACAAAAACACATTTCTTATTGTTAATATTATTATTATCATGATTAGTAATAGTACTTTATTTATACATTATTATTGTGTGTGTGTGTGTGTGTGTGTGTGTGTGTGTGTGTGTCTGTGTGTGTGTGTGTGTCTGTGTGTCTGTGTGTGTGTGTGTTACCTGTGCAGCTCTCCCTGGTGGCCTCTGATTGGAGGATCACGTGTGCAGGACTGTGAGAAATATAAAGTTTCAGTCAGAGAATCTTCTTTATGAATAAGAGCAGCACAATGATGAACAATAACAGTTTAGGATCATAACCAGCCTGCTCCTCATGTTTAGTGACGTCCGAAAACCACCGATGGAAAGTAACTAAGTACAAATGTTAATATTGTTAATATTAGTAATAATGTTAAAGTTTTGACTAAACAAACTTTGCTAAGGGCTCTGGGTAATTGTATATAATCTAATGATATATATATATATATATATATATATATGTATTGGTCTGATGTGCTTCTTACTCGGCTGCATTTCTTCCCCTGAAGTGGTGGAAGCTGCTGATAACTGGTTTCCTTCAGTAGAGAGTAATGAACTTGTGCTTTGTTTAAATGTTTGACTTGATCCAGTAATTCCTTCCTGTTTATCTTTTTGTATTTCTCATCATGCAGCTCTTTAATTTCGTACAGGATGTCCATCAGAGACCGTGTCCTATCTTTTTAATGTTCTCTTGTTGATGTAAGGCTCAGATAAATAATAAATCATTTAATTTGTAGTCGTCACGACTAACCCCTTTATGGTCTGTTTGACTCTAAATGGACCATAATGTACTAAATGAACATCATGCTGTATTGAAGAAGACTTGAAACTAGAGATTGAGACCATAAACTCATGTTTACAATGTTTACTGAGGTAATAAATCAAGAGAGAAGTAGAGTCATTTTCTCATAGACTTCTATACAACCAGAGGAGTCGCCCCCTGGTGGACACTAGAGAGAATGCAGCTTTAACACATGAAGCACTGACTTCACTTTAAAGAACCGGAGGTTGCCTCCTGCATGGAACATGAGGAACCTGTTTATTTATATCCTTATATACATGAACAGTATCCAGGTTTCTGAAACCAGGATATCACGTTTACATGCGCAACATATAACCGTGATACTAGTGCGCATGTAAACACACTCGTTTTTTACCTTTATGCTAAAGGTGGACATCGCAAATCACTTTTTCAGAAACTAAGCAGTCACGTGAACAGCAGATAGACTCAGTTGGAGACGAGCTGGTTAGCATTAGCATTTAGCAGCTAAAGAGGTGGTGGAGAACAGAAACAGAGCAAAGAGAGAGAGTATTGTACTTATACTCACCAGGTGATACAAACACAAACACGAATGAACCATCATGCTGCTCGGTCACTGCAGGATGTGGAAACAAGCAACTGTTTGCTAAAAAGTTCAACATTTACATTTAATACGATGATAATATATAAATGTTGTTTTTATGACTTGTTCTGTTGGACTCAAGTGACCAAACATCAGCTTTAACCCTTTAGTGCTCATTCAATCTGCCTGATAGTTCCATTCATGGTTGCTGGTGTTCTCCATGTAAATAAATCACTGCCTTCATACAAAGCATCCAAACAGCGTCTGTGTTTCATTAGCGGTTTACTGATACAGTCGGTTCTGGACCCGACCTCCTCCGTCCTGCCCGCCGGCCGTCTACATCCTCCATCAGTTAACCGAGCTGGCTTCCAGACGTCTCTGTAAACACATCTGTGCTCCTGTTTTTTGGGATTGTTTTTATTAGTTTGGTCGATGTGAATGTTGTCCAATGATGAGATCCACATCTCTACAGTGTGTGAAACAAAGCTCTCCTCTCATGCTGTCCAGTTGGATTTGTGGTCAAACACACTCTGTGGCAACTTTGTGATTTACTGGAAAAGTTCTTTATCTTGGCCAAGTGGCAACTCCTGATGTGTTTCTCCTTCACAATGTCTCTGGACTCCTCACAATGTGCTGAATGACGACCAGTTAGACGGCCAACCGGCTTCTGAACGCACCAAATGGAGACGATCTCTAAAACAGTATCGGACGCCTTTGTTCAGAATAAAGACTTTATTCACAGAGCTGGAGGCTGGTCGATCCTCACGGACCTCTGAAGGCCTGGCGATAAAAAGAGGTCAACAAAACCGGCGCTCTCTCCAGGACCTGGGTCATTTATTTAGATTGGCACATGAGCACGTGGTTCTGGACTCTGGTGGGTCTTCAGACCTGATCTGAATAGTTAAAGAGTAACTGAAGTCTCTAACATGGAAATAAATATAAAGCCTTTTTCAACCAAGCAGCAACCTCTGGTGTTGAGAAATTAAGACAAAACCGTAGTTCCTGAAATGGCCTCTTGGGGCCACAAAGAGTCGGTTCCCATAGACCTCAATGTTAAAGTGTTCATCATCACAGCAGTTCTCTCTATTTAATATTCTCGTTCATGAGTAAATGATTGTTGAGTATTCTGACTTGTGTGTTAAAGGGGAATATAAATGTAGAATAAGTTGAATTCATCTGCACTTATGTTTTATATTATCTATGTTTGGTCACAACATTTGTAAATTATAAATGTTTATTTTGTAGACACTTCAGTCAGATTAATAAACATGACAATTATGTGCAGAACAAAAAACAAGCTTTTTTTTAATGAGGTCAAGAAAACGTGGCTAAAACTCAGCTTTTACACGTTTATTATTATTAGGAAAAACTAAACAGAATGATCCTTTAAAATATCATTTTATTTACAGAAATGATTACTTATGGAACAAACAGTGAGTCACCCCTCAGTACAGTCTGATGAGGAAGTGACTCTGACTCTACAGAGGAACCAGAGTCTTCAGAACCAGCTGGGACCCGTCAGATAAACAGAAACATGCTCGGTGGCTCCTGGCGTCCCCTGAGGGCCCGAGTATCTTATTAAGCTCCAGTAGAGTCCTAACAGATCCACACGGGGCCGTCAGGTTCTCTGTCATTACCTCTTCACTTTCATCTCCTCTGTGCTGCTCGGGGACCCTGAACCTCAAAGCCTCCAGCGGACATGAATGCAGTGACTGTGGACCTCCAGTAATGACTTCCAGCTCCATCTTCAGGTACTTCCTGTCTGCCCGAGGACCAGATCACTGTGGTCCTGACTCTGTCACTGTGAAGTCCTCTTAATGGAGTCATCTGTCTGTTACAGTCAGAAGGGAAACTTCCAGGTTCTTTAATTAAGAGAAGTCAAAGCTTCATGTGTTAAAGCTGCATTCTCTCTAGTGTCCACCAGGGGGCGACTCCTCTGGTTGTATAGAAGTCTATGAGAAAATGACTCTACTTCTCTCTTGATTTATTACCTCAGTAAACATTGTAAACATGAGTTTATGGTCTCAATCTCTAGTTTCAAGTCTTCTTCATACAGCATGATGTGAGTATTTGTATGTGGGAATGAGTCAGAATAAACTACAGTGAAGGAGGTCCAGCTACCAGGACCAATGAGGTTTCCAATGAGGGGGGGCGGGGGGGGGGGGGGGGGGGGGGGGGGGGGGCGTTTAGGTCAAGAGAATTAACCTCAATGTTACTGTGAAGTTTTGCTACATTAGCAAAAGAAAGGTCCAGTTAAAGAGTTAAAGAGTTAAAGAGTCCATAAATGTGGTGAAGTTCATTAGGGCTGAGCTAGTTTTGGAGAGAGGGGGGGCAGAGAGGGGCCTGGATGTGGTCTTCAGGGGTCCCTGCTAGGGATTATGGGGGATTCACTGTTAAAGAGGCCTCGATGAGCTGAGACTGTGTCGGTCTAGATGAAGCAACACTTTATCGTTTAGAAATATTTGTTCCAGCTGTAAACAAACATTTTATCAGCTTTGACAGCCGGAAAGTTCGGATGAAGTTTACGTTGACTTGTAAATCAAACGGTGTTAGAAAGGAGACACGTCGGGTATTAAGAGTTATAAGTAACCTCTAAAGATCTTTGTACACGTCTGAAACTCATAAAGGAAGAGATGGTGGTCTTTGTTCAGTATTAAAGTGACCCTGATGTTTACCTCCAATCTTAACAATAAAAACCTGAAGTCCTGCTCATTGTACATCCACCAACAGCTCAGAACTGCTAACATCCAAACGCTAACATGCTCAGAATGACAATGCTAACATGCTGATGTTTAACAGGTGAGCTTTAGTGTGTTAGCATGCTAGCATTAGCTAATTAGCAAATAAACAAAGCTGAGGCTGACTATTGTCTGTAGTTCTGTAGATATTTGGTCACGAACCAAAGTATTGGACACAAGTGTTGACCTGATGGTGGCGCTAGACGAAGAATCAGAGGATCAACAGAGTCAGTTGGGTTCATCCTCTGGGGATAATGAACGTCCGTGTAAGATTTCATCACATTCCATCCAACAGCTGTTGAGATATTTCCGTCTGGACCAAAGTGAGGACGACAGATGTTCGAGTCGAAGACGTTTTTGTACAAAAGAGCTTAAAGCTCAGAGTGGATGTTACGCAATCCAGTAAACAGAAAGACAATAGTCGGACCACCGCCCCCCCCCCCGCTCAGCTCCTCAAATTGGATCCAGGAGACTTCAGTGAATGAAGCCTCTGTGCTTTTGTTATGAGGCGCGCGCACACACACACACACACACACACACACACACACACACACACACACACACTCCTGTGGATGAAGCTTTTTTGGGTAAATTGTGCAATCAGCCTCAGTGAGCTGGCAGTGAGCAGCTGTCTGGCTGCAGTCTCACTTTGCCTCCATGAGAGAGACCACTGTGTGTGGGGGGAGGGGGTCCACCTCCAGGAGCCCCCCCCCTCCCCTCGCCCCCCACATTCTTATTTACTCTATAACTTACTTTTATCCAACCCGGGAGTCACCGGAGCTAAAACTACTCTACTCCACATGAGCACAGAAGAAGAAGAGTCTCGTTAATAAACGAAGATGTGAGTTTGAAACACAAACAAGATGTTTGTCTGTTACTCAGTAAAAAGTCAGCAGAAGACAAAGCAGCACAACATTAAAGAATACAGACAAACTAAAGGAATAACCCCAGCTTTAAGTTCTTCTACTGGCCACCAGGGGGCGACTCCTCTGGTTGTATAGAAGTCTATGAGAAAATGACTCTACTTCTCTCTTGATTTATTACCTCAGTAAACATTGTAAACATGAGTTTATGGTCTCAATCTCTAGTTTCAAGTCTTCTTCAATACAGCATGATGTTCATTTAGTACATTATGGTCCATTTAGAGTCAAACAGACCATAAAGCAGGGGATGCTTTAGGGCGGGGCTACACGGTGATTGACAGGTGTCTCTACGTCACTTCTCAGTCCAGATATGGTCACTTCCTGTTCACTGGTTGCAAAAAACAAGATGGCGACGGTAAAATTGGCAAACTCAAAGCTTCATAACATCCACAAACCAATGAGGGACGTCACGACGACTACGAACACTTCTTAAAAACACTTTACTAAACGTCGCCATCTTGTTTTTTGCAACCAGTGAACAGGAAGTGACCATATCTGGACTGAGGAGTGACGTAGAGACCTGTCAATACCGTGTAGCCCCGCCCTAAAGCATCCCCTGCTTTATGGTCTGTGTGACTCTAAATGGACCATAATGTACTAAATGAACATCATGCTGTATTGAAGAAGACTTGAAACTAGAGATTGAGACCATAAACTCATGTTTACAATGTTTACTGAGGTAATAAATCAAGAGAGAAGTAGAGTCATTTTCTCATAGACTTCTATACAACCAGAGGAGTCGCCCCCTGGTGGTCACTAGAGAGAATGCAGCTTTAACACACAAAGAACAGACTTCACTCTTCAGGAGGTTGTCTCCTGTGACAGTCGACGTTTTGTGCTGATAATTATTGATGCAGCACCAGAACAAAGTACCGCTGTAAATAAACACAAGAAAAAACTTTATTAAAAGTTTCTTAAAAACACCATTAAGTATTTTCTTGTGTATTAGAGAACGAGTTTTGCGGACTTGACTCAAAGAGCCGAGGAGTTCCCAGAAACCTTTGCATCATCAGTGATGTAAGACCTTTTTTTTTTTTCACACTCTCCAGGGGACCCCACACACACACACACACACACACATCTTTGTCTTCTTTGAAAGAATCTGGTCTCTGATGTGTTTGTGTTCTCAGATCTTCGAGTGTTAACAGATTTATTGATCGGACACATTAACGATCTGTTCTCCTCTACTGGGACAAAGACACACATTAACACATTATTCCCTGTCGGCCACGAGACGAACATTTAACTTTTCTGTTTCCACTGAAAAGCAGAGCAACAAGAGAGAAGAATAAAACATAAATAAGATGCAACTCTTTCATTCATCTATGTGAATCTCTATGTTTTAGTTTCCATCTTATTGATCTAAACATGAACTTTTCTTGCTTCCTTGAACTATAAATTACACGAGAGAAGCAACATTTCTTTAACTTTGATTTATTCTGCTTCACCGGATCTTCCTCTGCGACCATCTTGTTTCTTTAAGGAAACAAACAGCTGAATGTGAAACAGACGACTCGTCTTCATCATGTTGAACATGTTGAAGCAGTGCTGCCCCCGAGTGGCCGAGTCTCCACATTACAGCTGTTTAGTCTCGTTTATCTGTGGAGCGACATTATTTTTGTTTTTGTTTGTTTGATAAGAAAATCTAAATAATCTTGTCGATGTTTTGTGCTGATAATTATCGATGCAGCACCCGAACACAGTAATGCTGTAAATAAACAGAAGAAAAACTTTATTAACAGTTTCTCTTAAATACACAGAGTGAGAAAGTGAGCGGCGTTCAGTCCGCGTGTTCGAGTCCAGCAGAGGTCAGAACTTCACCACTTTGGTTTCTTTGGGTTTGGGTTTCTTCAGCGGGACGTGAACGTCTTCGTGGTCGGCGCTCATGTTGTTGGACAACCAGGGAACCGTCAGCGAGTTAGCTGGAGGGAGACGAAGAGTTAAACTAAACTCTCCACAGTGAGGAAGACTCTGGTACTAACGCGTAAAATAGAATAAAGTAATAACATGAAAGAAGATCTAACAACACGATCATCTGACCTTCACCTCCTCACTGCAGCAGGAGCTAGCTCAGTGATGCTAGCGAGTTAGCATCATAACTTTATTTAAAAAGCACCTTAAAAAACAGTTTACAGAGAAAGAAAGAAAATAGTAAAATCAACAAATAAAAATCACATTAAAGAAAGTCCGTAAAAACGTGTTTTAAGAAGTGATTTAAAATGAGTATTAAATAATAATATTTCATTATGAAATGTAAACGTTAGAAAGCAGTTTGGAGACTCACAGGCAGCCTGATGTTCAGGACAATCCTTCTGAAAATGTTCCACTGAACCACAAACACGACAGGAACCTCCTGCAGAAACACACGCCGTCATTTAAACTACTGTAAAATGAATTAATATGTGTATACATTTATGTATTTATGATGAATATCAGTGTTTGAACCTTGAGCGTAGAGCCCTTTAGGATTATCTGGACAGCCTCGGGACACATGTCCGGTCTGACCGCAGATGAAGCACTTAGCGTACGGATGTTCTCCTGAACACAAGAGGAGAGTTATGAATATAAATATTTATACAATATTAATTATGAATATGAATCTAACGCAGACGTCTCCGCGCTGTTTCTCACCCAGAGCCGGGTCCACTTTGGCTCTGCACTTGTGGATCTCGTGCTCGGTGGAGCCGCAGCGGTAACAGATGCCTCGGCCCATCTCCTCGTCGCGGTCGGCCTCCGGACAGTCGGCCAATCCGTGACCGGGCTTCCTGCAGTTAAAGCACAGCTGCAAGGAGGGAAGGAAACAAGGAGACGAGGAGGCATCAGAGCCTGAAACAAGGACTCAGTGATTTATGTAAAATGTAGAAATGATGACGACGTCTTGGAGAATCTGTCCACCCTCCCCCACCCCATCACGCACCATGTTGCTCTTCTTGTCGTTCTGCCTCTTCACCCGTCTGTCCTCTCTCCTCCTGTCTTTCTTCAGAGCCGTCTCCACCTCCTCCCGGAGCTCCCGTCCTCCTCCGCCCCCTCGAGGCAGCGGCCGTCCGCTCTGCTGGAGGAACTCCAGGAAGCCGTTCACGTCCTCGCTCACGTAGTCCTTCTTGGGACGGTTTGGTTTCTTCACAGCTGATCCGCCGGGATAAGTCCCTCTCAGATGGTCCCTCTGGGGTCCATGTCTTGAGCCGCCTGAATGGTGACCTCCTCCTCCTCCTCCAGCAGCAGCAGCTCCTCCTCCTCCTCCTCCTCTCAGCTGAGTCCATGGAGTGGCCTCCGCCGGCTTGTGTTTGTGGACGTTATTGGCTCTCGCCCACCTCGTCATGACGGAACCTTCTGAAGTTTAAAGAGGAATAATTCACAGAAACATTTCTGTTAGCTCAGATTTGGCTTCTTTTTATTCGATCAGTTAAAGATATGATGCGTCAGCACAGAATAACATCTGATGAACTTATAGAATAATAATAATAATACATTGTATTTGTATAAGGTACTCAAAGACACTTTACATGCTACAAACAGAAACAATAAAAGCAACAATAAACTAACTCGATGACGTAATAAGGAGAGTAACAGTAACGTTACTTTGAAGCACATAAACAGTTGATAATGAATTTAGCTTAAAGAGTCAAACGTTACTGAAACTGTTGAATCTAGACGTCGTTAAGAGAAATTATTTTACGTAAAAACAGCAAAAAATAACTTTGTTGACATCTTTATTAGCATATAAAGCTATTAGCTAAGCTAACGACACAGAGCGTTATCTACGTTTTTAGCTAAAAGTAGCATTTCGCCACTCGTGAGCTAACTTATGACAACAACATAGTTTAAATAAAACTTTCTTATTGAATATGTCTTTTAAAAAATACAATTATTAGTTTAGAAACAACGTTACCTTGAGAGATTTACAGCCCATGTGATTGTATTTTCACCGGAAGTACTCGGTCTTCTTCGTGGTCTTCTTCTTTGTTTTTATTGTCGGATCACAAACCATCAGAAGAGCTCCACACCGCCCCCTGCTGTCTGTTCATGTGAACGACAACATGTTGAGAACATTTAACTGGTTTTAATGCTTCAACTTGTGAAAAATATATAAATATAAATATAAATGCAATTAGTTTGTCAGTTTATAAAATATATCAACATTCAATTTAAATATATAGATAATTACCAAAGTCACCGGTATCAGGATTCATGAATACAAACGAACAAAAAGAAAAATAGTAGTAGTAGTCTCTAAAATGAATAAACTCACATATTAAACATGACAATGCTATAAATTAAGTGGTATTTAAATCTGAATATTCATGAGGTATTAAATTGCTTACAATATTCAAATTAATATGTAAGTTATTAATTTCAATATGCACAATAAATAAATAAAAGCAGCACTTAAAAATGACATTTAATGATGTTAAATCTCAGGCTTCCCCAAAAAAACACTCATTAAACAAAATATTTGTATTTTTAAAAAAGAGAATAAGAGAGGACAAGATGGTGCAAAATGATTAAAACATTTCTTTGCTTCCATTAAGACAAATAAAGTTGTTAAAATCAATATTTTTATATTAACAATAAATTAAATGACCAAACTACTAAAAGTACAAAAGTATTACTGACTTATTTAATTATTATTCACGAGTGTGAGACAGGAGGCGTGTGAGACAGGAGTGTGAAACAGGAGGAGTGTGAGACAGGAGGAGTGTGAGACAGGAGTGTGAGACAGGAGGAGTGTGAGACAGGAGTGTGAGACAGGAGGAGTGTGAGACAGGAGGCGTGTGAGACAGGAGTGTGAGACAGGAGGAGTGTGAGACAGGAGGCGTGTGAGACAGGAGTGTGAGACAGGAGGAGTGTGAGACAGGAGGAGTGTGAGACAGGAGGAGAGTGAGACAGGAGGTGTGTGAGACAGGAGAGTGAGACAGGAGTGTGAGACAGGAGGAGAGTGAGACAGGCATGTGAGACAGGAGGAGAGTGAGACAGGAGTGTGAGACAGGAGGAGAGTGAGACAGGCATGTGAGACAGGAGGAGAGTGTGACAGGAGTGTGAGACAGGAGGAGAGTGAGACAGGCATGTGAGACAGGAGGAGAGTGTGACAGGAGTGTGAGACAGGAGGAGAGTGAGACAGGAGGTCGTTAACGGCTCACAGCTGACGTTACTTAAGCTGCCTAACGAAGCAGACGTTCCATCGTGTCTGGTCTCTGAGCACCATGCTGCTCCTCGTCCTCGCTGCTCTGCTCGTTGTTCCACATGGTGAGAAATCGACACGTTTGTTTCACTTTCTGGAGGAAAAAGTACGAAACCTCTTCTGTGATGTGTTTGTTCTTTAGTGGCCTGCAGTCCTCTACGGGGGGAACAAGAAGGTACGTGTGTCTGACTGAAGATCCACCAACATGTTCACGTTGATGAGAGACGAGTTTGTTTTATGTATGAATGTGTTCACAGCCGCTCAGGAGGACCCGCTCATCAAAGTACAGCGTTATATGAAGTCCAACCCAGAGACTCTAGAAGGTCTGTATTTCAAACTTTAATATTTGAAAAGAAAGGTTGAACAAATGGGTTTTATGTAATGTTTCTATTTCTCTTCATGATGTTTTAAACAGAGCTGATGATGGAGAAGCACGCCATGCTGGAGGGCGACATGGTTCTGTCTGTGAGTAACATCAGTATAGCTTCACTGTGAACACGTTCTGTGCATGTTCAGCACTTCTCCATGAAGCAGCAGTGATGACATGTCCTGACGTTTAGCTCCACAAAAACACTACGTTTCCCATCATGCCACGCCATCTCTGTCGTAACGGCAGATTGTAAGAGTTTGAGAACATACTTCACTGTTTTAAATGTAAATGATGAGATAAAAGCACCATCAGATATAATGAATAATGTTGTTGATCAGATGACTCGTGGAGAAATGTTCTCCTTTTATGACTCGCAAATTTAATGTTCTGGTTCAAAGACTTCAATTAACCAGCAGAGTATTTAACCTCTGGATGATTTACTGGAGGGGCCTGTTGGGCAAAGGTCAGGGGCCAGAAGTGTCTGGGGCCCCTCAGGCCGAGACTACCAACCAGGAAGAGACTGAAGGCGACTGCAGAGAAATGAAGTGACTTCAAAGAGGCTCAGGGAGATGCAAAACAATCCCAAAGAGACACAAAACGCTCAAACGCTGGCTGTTCTGTGTTTCTTTCTGATGTCACACATTCTTTACGTCAGTGTGTATTCACTGTTTGACCCCACAGAGCGACAGGAACGCAGTGGGAACCAGCTGGCCCACGACAGCGATCCCGTACGCCATCAGCCCAGAGTTGGGTGAGCAGCATCAGATCACTGCTCCGTGTTTCTACTCGTCTCTAATCTTTATTCTAACGTTGTGTATTTCTTTTATTTGCAGTCGGTCGAACAGCTGACATCCTCTCTGCTATGGCGATGGTGTCTGAACACACCTGTGTGTCGTTCCCCAAGAGAAGCTCTGAGAGCAGCTACCTGCACTTCATCATCAGCAGAGGGTAGAGGTCTTCATGCTGCGTAGTGAATGTGTTCAGATCTGTCTCAAACATGTTCCGGTAACATCGAAACATTTCGTCTTTGTGCATCGACTGACGTTTCCAGGTGTGCGTCGTTCGTCGGCTTCGGCGGCGGCGAGCAACCCTTGTTCATCGGCCCCGAGTGCATTGTGGGTAACATGGTCCACGAGATTCTTCACGCTCTGGGCTTCCACCATGAACACACGCGGATGGACCGCGACGTGTACATCACGGTTCTGTTCAACAACATCATGGAGGGTAAAAGTTTCTGGTTAAAGATCTCTGGATGTATGAAAATACAGTTTATAAGACCAAAGCGTCCTCAAGGGGGCGCCGCAGAGTCTGCACTTAAATCACTCGCGTTCTCTGGTTTAAATCGACCAAATATGAACACATGGACACATATAGATGTCATCTTTAATGTCCATAAAACGGCTTAGAAATCATGGAACAGGAGTTGCCTGAGAATTCACATTTTCTTTAATATAAAGGTATTCCAGTGATGGTTCTGTGTGTATCGTTCTACTGCAAACAGGAGCTATTCATGTCAAAATAAGTAGAAAAACAGCTCAAAACATAAAACCGTCTTCTCCCCACAAGAAGAACCAAATCAAGTTCTAAGCTGCGTTGAAGAGAACTTGGAAGTTTAAAATCTACTCTCTCCTCGAAGAAGAGCTGAACTCAGAGTCTCAGATCCATTCTAAAGCTTTTAGCTGTTTATCAAACAATAGACGCACACGTTCTAAACTCAACTGAGAGTTGGCTGCAAATGCAGAATGCCAGAAATACCTACAAGCCCAGAGTTCTTGTTCTTGCTATTCCGACCCACAATCCTTTGCACAGCAGATGTTTGATCAAGGGGGAGTAAATGACGACGTTGTCCACGACTGAATGCGTGCTGCAGGAAACCCCCCCGTGTACTTTATGCGCTGTAGTGTGTACTAAAGTATGAGACGCGTGAGAGCTGTGATGTCATGAATCCTGCAGGTAAAGTTCAGGTGAGCAAAGACGAATCGTTCATTCAGCAGAGAAGCTGTAACAGAACAAGAAGTAAAAACACATTTCTGAGTTAATTATGTTTTATTATTATAATAATACTACTGATGTGTTTCAGGGAGGGAGAAGAACTTCCACAAAGTACCAGGCACGACGTTTGACCTCGGCTACGACGTGAACTCCATCCTTCACTACGGAAGGTAACATGATCATGACGTTCTGTTTGTGTTTTGAAGAGTTAGTAATGTAAATGTGTTTTATGAAGAAGAGTTAGTGATGTAAATGTGTTTTATGAAGAAGAGTTAGTGATGTAAATGTGTTTTATGAAGAAGAGTTAGTGATGTAAATGTGTTTTATGAAGAAGAGTTGGTAATGTAAATGTGTTTTATGAAGAAGAGTTGGTAATGTAAATGTGTTTTATGAAGAAGAGTTGGTGATGTAAATGTGTTTTGAAGAGTTAGTGATGTAAATGTGTTTTATGAAGAAGAGTTAGTGATGTAAATGTGTTTTGAAGAGTTAGTGATGTAAATGTGTTTTATGAAGAAGAGTTAGTGATGTAAATGTGTTTTATGAAGAAGAGTTAGTGATGTAAATGTGTTATGAAGAAGAGTTGGTGATGTAAATGTGTTTTGAAGAAGAGTTAGTGATGTAAATGTGTTTTGAAGAAGAGTTAGTGATGTAAATGTGTTATGAAGAAGAGTTAGTGATGTAAATGTGTTATGAAGAAGAGTTAGTGATGTAAATGTGTTTTGAAGAGTTAGTGATGTAAATGTGTTTTGAAGAAGAGTTAGTGATGTAAATGTGTTATGAAGAAGAGTTAGTGATGTAAATGTGTTTTGAAGAAGAGTTAGTGATGTAAATGTGTTTTGAAGAAGAGTTAGTGATGTAAATGTGTTTTGAAGAAGAGTTAGTGATGTAAATGTGTTTTGAAGAAGAGTTAGTGATGTAAATGTGTTTTGAAGAAGAGTTAGTGATGTAAATGTGTTTTATGAAGAAGAGTTAGTGATGTAAATGTGTTTTGAAGAGTTAGTGATGTAAATGTGTTTTATGAAGAAGAGTTAGTGATGTAAATGTGTTATGAAGAAGAGTTAGTGATGTAAATGTGTTATGAAGAAGAGTTAGTGATGTAAATGTGTTATGAAGAAGAGTTAGTGATGTAAATGTGTTTTGAAGAAGAGTTAGTGATGTAAATGTGTTTTGAAGAAGAGTTAGTGATGTAAATGTGTTTTGAAGAAGAGTTAGTGATGTAAATGTGTTTTGAAGAAGAGTTAGTGATGTAAATGTGTTTTGAAGAAGAGTTAGTGATGTAAATGTGTTATGAAGAAGAGTTAGTGATGTAAATGTGTTTTGAAGAGTTAGTGATGTAAATGTGTTTTATGAAGAGGAGTTAGTGATGTAAATGTGTTATGAAGGAGTTAGTGATGTAAATGTGTTATGAAGAGTTAGTGATGTAAATGTGTTTTGAAGAAGAGTTAGTGATGTAAATGTGTTTTGAAGAAGAGTTAGTGATGTAAATGTGTTATGAAGAAGAGTTAGTGATGTAAATGTGTTATGAAGAAGAGTTAGTGATGTAAATGTGTTTTGAAGAGTTAGTGATGTAAATGTGTTTTGAAGAGTTAGTGATGTAAATGTGTTTTGAAGAGTTAGTGATGTAAATGTGTTTTGAAGAGTTAGTGATGTAAACGTGTTTTGAAGAGTTAGTGATGTAAATGTGTTATGAAGAAGAGTTAGTGATGTAAATGTGTTATGAAGAAGAGTTAGTGATGTAAATGTGTTATGAAGAAGAGTTAGTGATGTAAATGTGTTTTGAAGAAGAGTTAGTGATGTAAATGTGTTATGAAGAAGAGTTAGTGATGTAAATGTGTTTTGAAGAAGAGTTAGTGATGTAAATGTGTTTTGAAGAAGAGTTAGTGATGTAAATGTGTTTTGAAGAAGAGTTAGTGATGTAAATGTGTTATGAAGAAGAGTTAGTGATGTAAATGTGTTTTGAAGAGTTAGTGATGTAAATGTGTTATGAAGAAGAGTTAGTGATGTAAATGTGTTATGAAGGAGTTAGTGATGTAAATGTGTTATGAAGAAGAGTTAGTGATGTAAATGTGTTATGAAGAAGAGTTAGTGATGTAAATGTGTTTTGAAGAAGAGTTAGTGATGTAAATGTGTTTTGAAGAAGAGTTAGTGATGTAAATGTGTTATGAAGAAGAGTTAGTGATGTAAATGTGTTATGAAGAAGAGTTAGTGATGTAAATGTGTTTTGAAGAAGAGTTAGTGATGTAAATGTGTTTTGAAGAAGAGTTAGTGATGTAAATGTGTTATGAAGAAGAGTTAGTGATGTAAATGTGTTTTGAAGAAGAGTTAGTGATGTAAATGTGTTTTGAAGAAGAGTTAGTGATGTAAATGTGTTATGAAGAAGAGTTAGTGATGTAAATGTGTTTTGAAGAGTTAGTGATGTAAATGTGTTTTATGAAGAAGAGTTAGTGATGTAAATGTGTTTTGAAGAAGAGTTAGTGATGTAAATGTGTTTTGAAGAAGAGTTAGTGATGTAAATGTGTTATGAAGAAGAGTTAGTGATGTAAATGTGTTATGAAGAAGAGTTAGTGATGTAAATGTGTTTTGAAGAAGAGTTAGTGATGTAAATGTGTGTTGAAGAAGAGTTAGTGATGTAAATGTGTTTTGAAGAAGAGTTAGTGATGTAAATGTGTTTTGAAGAAGAGTTAGTGATGTAAATGTGTTATGAAGAAGAGTTAGTGATGTAAATGTGTTTTGAAGAGTTAGTGATGTAAATGTGTTTTATGAAGAGGAGTTAGTGATGTAAATGTGTTATGAAGGAGTTAGTGATGTAAATGTGTTATGAAGAAGAGTTAGTGATGTAAATGTGTTTTGAAGAAGAGTTAGTGATGTAAATGTGTTTTGAAGAAGAGTTAGTGATGTAAATGTGTTATGAAGAAGAGTTAGTGATGTAAATGTGTTATGAAGAAGAGTTAGTGATGTAAATGTGTTTTGAAGAGTTAGTGATGTAAATGTGTTTTGAAGAGTTAGTGATGTAAACGTGTTTTGAAGAGTTAGTGATGTAAATGTGTTATGAAGAAGAGTTAGTGATGTAAATGTGTTTTGAAGAAGAGTTAGTGATGTAAATGTGTTATGAAGGAGTTAGTGATGTAAATGTGTTATGAAGAAGAGTTAGTGATGTAAATGTGTTATGAAGAAGAGTTAGTGATGTAAATGTGTTTTGAAGAAGAGTTAGTGATGTAAATGTGTTATGAAGAAGAGTTAGTGATGTAAATGTGTTTTGAAGAAGAGTTAGTGATGTAAATGTGTTTTGAAGAAGAGTTAGTGATGTAAATGTGTTTTGAAGAAGAGTTAGTGATGTAAATGTGTTATGAAGAAGAGTTAGTGATGTAAATGTGTTTTGAAGAGTTAGTGATGTAAATGTGTTATGAAGAAGAGTTAGTGATGTAAATGTGTTATGAAGGAGTTAGTGATGTAAATGTGTTATGAAGAAGAGTTAGTGATGTAAATGTGTTTTGAAGAAGAGTTAGTGATGTAAATGTGTTTTGAAGAAGAGTTAGTGATGTAAATGTGTTATGAAGAAGAGTTAGTGATGTAAATGTGTTATGAAGAAGAGTTAGTGATGTAAATGTGTTTTGAAGAAGAGTTAGTGATGTAAATGTGTTTTGAAGAAGAGTTAGTGATGTAAATGTGTTATGAAGAAGAGTTAGTGATGTAAATGTGTTTTGAAGAAGAGTTAGTGATGTAAATGTGTTTTGAAGAAGAGTTAGTGATGTAAATGTGTTATGAAGAAGAGTTAGTGATGTAAATGTGTTTTGAAGAGTTAGTGATGTAAATGTGTTTTATGAAGAAGAGTTAGTGATGTAAATGTGTTTTGAAGAAGAGTTAGTGATGTAAATGTGTTTTGAAGAAGAGTTAGTGATGTAAATGTGTTATGAAGGAGTTAGTGATGTAAATGTGTTATGAAGAAGAGTTAGTGATGTAAATGTGTTTTGAAGAAGAGTTAGTGATGTAAATGTGTTATGAAGAAGAGTTAGTGATGTAAATGTGTTTTGAAGAGTTAGTGATGTAAATGTGTTTTATGAAGAAGAGTTAGTGATGTAAATGTGTTATGAAGGAGTTAGTGATGTAAATGTGTTATGAAGAAGAGTTAGTGATGTAAATGTGTTTTGAAGAAGAGTTAGTGATGTAAATGTGTTTTGAAGAAGAGTTAGTGATGTAAATGTGTTATGAAGAAGAGTTAGTGATGTAAATGTGTTTTGAAGAAGAGTTAGTGATGTAAATGTGTTATGAAGAAGAGTTAGTGATGTAAATGTGTTTTGAAGAAGAGTTAGTGATGTAAATGTGTTTTGAAGAAGAGTTATTGATGTAAATGTATTATGATGAAGAGTTAGTGATGTAAATGTGTTATGAAGAAGAGTTATTGATGTAAATGTGTTTGTGCATCAGTAGGTTTTTTTCAGCCAATGGTGACCGCACCATCGTCCCCAACCAGTACGTGCAGAACATGGGACAGAGGGTGAAGATGACCGAGGGGGACATCCAGAAAGTTCGCCGCCTCTACAACTGTGGTACTCTACATGTGTACTTGTACTGACATCGTGGTAACTTGAGAAGTATTAGTACACGAGGCCTCTGTAACGCTTTATTCTCGTCTCTCTCCAGAGTCTCCAAAAGCTGAAGAGGAAAGCGTCGTCATGAAGGAGACGATGGACGATGCAACGAACGGCACGAGCTCTGATCAGAGTTCATCGCTGCAGCAGCTGAATTCCACCACTAGAGGGCAGAATAACACCAGTTATTAATAAAGGCAGAAACATCAAAACTCATGTGTTATCTACAAACTATCTACATGAGTTATTACGAGCAACCACCATTATTTTGTATCTTTAGTCTATAAAAGAGTAAAATGGTTCACAAATGTGTTGTTTTGTTTGTCCAGACAGTTCAAAACCCCAAATCTTCAGTTTCAGACGTGAAGAGGATGAAACATGTGTTCATGTGGCTCACTATGAATGAAACGCGTCATGCGTTCAGCTCAACGTTAATCAAATGCAAAACAAATGTCATAAGAACATTTCATATCATTTGTTTGTTTTTAGAAAGTTGTGAAACACAAAGAGGCACGAAGAAGAAAATACTGGAATGAGTTGAAAGAGTTCTGATCTCTGAGTCACACATTAATATGTAGATTCATCTTTAAGTCTTCATCCACAAACATTACTCATGTTTTCTGTCTCATTAGTTTGTGTGACTCACTACTAAAGAGTTAGTTTTTAAGGTACTTCACTGATGTATTTGATCACTTAATATAACGTAGAGATGTATCTGTTATATTCCATCTATATAACTGAATATGTTGAGCTGCAGAGAGAAACAGAAGAACATGTTTGTGTTTCTGTCCTCATTCTGACGAACGTTTCACGGTTAAACGTCAGATATTTACCGGAGAACAGTTATCTGAGAACTGGTTCATCTCGTCCACACATCAGTTACTGACTCTTTACTGACTTCTTGTGAAAGTCTTCAATCTATTTTAAATATGCGTGTTTATTATCTACACGTTGAGTCACCAGTTAACTCGGTCACTGGTGAACCCGGAACACCTGTAGCTCTGAACAGACATGTATTCTGCTTTCATTTGAACTAAACGTGTAAAGCTTCTAACTCGTCTGGATGACGACACGACACTAAGGAGTTATTTTACTGGAGTGTTTTTGTTGGTGACATTCATTATTATTATAGAGTAACAATTCACTTCGTACAATTTTATAAAGTGCTATTATTATATATTTCAACTGCATTTTAAGTTCTCAAATAATATCAGAACAATTGACTTATAAAAGTTCAAAACATGATGAATATGTTAGTTATGAAGTAAAGTCTCCTGCGAGCGTCAGAAGAAACGCGGTGAATCTTCACGTGAACCAGAGAACGTTTCACTTCCTACATAAATCACTTTATTGATTATTGGAGCTGCTGTAGATCCACTAATCCATCACAATCAACAGCAATAAGCTGCGCGTGTACATCAGAACGTAAAGCTACATCAGACCTCGTGCTCAGACGAGATGAAGTCAGACTGTAGAAGAAGAAGCTGCGCGTAAAAAGGAGAGAAGCGCGTGCTCGTTTATCCGGTAACGTCCGCATCGGTTCCTCCTCTTCTTCCCTCAGAGCCCGGAGAGGAGCGCTGCACGCGGATACAACCTCCTCCCGTTCAACCGGACCGGTTTACGTTCCTCCGGGGATCACAGCGGACTCTCGGTCTCGAGTTTGTCCGACAAACAGTGCATCATCACCGGATACTTTCAGTCCGGATTCTGCAAAGAAAATCAACTTTTAAAGTTGTTGGTCACGCGGAGAGACGCAGCTGGAGGATCTCTTTATTGCAGTAAGTCTATTTAACGTTCATTCTGAGGAGTATTGTTCTCATGCACTCATGAAAATAATCTGATCAATGACATAAATGATTTACTTTACGTTCAGCCACATGTTCACTGTGGAAACATCTGGATTTCTGTCTTTTATTAATCATCTAAAAAATGACTTTTGACTGAAGATTTGACTTTGAATCACAGCTTTAGAGAATATGATTCATATTAGAAATAAAGAATCATGGCCTCCAACAAAATATAGAAATGTATAACTGACAAAGAGAAGGAGCTACATGTATAATAATATAATATATACATAATATATGATTCCATTTAGGATGAAACATACGTATATGTAAATATATATATATATATAGACATATTTACATATATATTTACATATGTATGGAAATATATATTATATAAACACATAAATGTGTATATATAATATATGTGTTTGTGTTTCATCCAAAAGAAACAACAGCTCTTTAGTGACAGTTTGCAAAATCTAAACAAATAAATACGTTTATCTGTCTGTTTCCTTCTTCCCTCATCATCAGCTTCATCATCTTCACTGAGCTGACTGTGCAAAACATAACAATCAAAAAGAAACATGCAAACAGGAGTCAGTTGTATTTGCTGCACTAAAGGGACTGAAGAGGCTTCACAGACTGAACGAGGCTCAGTCATTATCGCTCCAGACCTCTAGGTGGCGCTCTGCTAACGTTTAGCTACAATGCTAATGCTGCTAATAAAATGCAACAGTAGCTGCTGATGTTTCTCTAAACAATCGTTTTATTTTGTCGGGTCCCAATAAAGAGCTTGCCTCCACAAACAGCCAATATTATTATACCCTCACGGTTCTTCACGCATGTGGACCACGGATTAATTCCACAGTTTACTGTTCACCATCACAGTGTAAATAAAGTTTTACTGACTCAGTAGAACATGTGTTTCTAGTCTCTGATCTCTGATCATGTTTCATTGTAAACAACCAATCAGAGGAGAGCTAGTAACGTTAGCAGCACCGCTAACGGCTAACCAACAGGAGGAGAGCTAGTAACGTTAGCAGCACCGCTAACGGCTAACCAACGGAGGTTCACTTCAGTTACATGATGATGCCTTCAGGCTCTGCTCAGTGAACATGAGTACTGGCTGAAGGCACATTATAACGTTATCATGATGTGTTCAACTCTCTCCCTCTGTCTCTCCCTCTCTCTCTCTCGTAGATCACATGGCTTCACGTTGACCGACGACCGTCCGGTTTCCCCCCCGTCGTTGTCGTCACCATGTCAGCCTCCCAGGATGCCCCCTGCCTGTCGGAGCTCGGCGGAGTCCCCAACAGGAACCTCAGCCTCGTCTCCGGCGCCCGACCCTGCAACCGGAGCACCGCCAGGACGTCGCCGTACACCCCGCAGGCCACCGCGGCCTTCGCCATCGCCATCACCTTCATGATGGTCCTCACCATCGTCGGGAACATCTTCGTCATCATCGCCGTGCTGACGTCCCGGTCCCTCAAGGGGGCTCAGAACCTCTTCCTGGTGTCGCTAGCGGCGGCGGATATTTTGGTTGCCACGCTCATCATCCCGTTCTCGTTGGCCAACGAGCTGCAGGGCTACTGGGCGTTCAGCTCCATCTGGTGCGAGATCTACCTGGCGCTGGACGTCCTCTTCTGCACCTCCTCCATCGTGCACCTTTGCGCCATAGCGCTGGACCGCTACCTGTCCATCTCCCGGCCCGTGTCCTACGGCGCCAAGCGCACCCCGACGCGCATCAAGGCGGCCATCGTCGTGGTCTGGCTGATCTCCGCGGTCATCTCCTTCCCTCCTCTCCTCACGCTGGACAAGAGCGAAGGAGGCGAGGAGGTGTGCGAGCTGAACAACGAGCGCTGGTACATCCTCTACTCCACCATCGGCTCTTTCTTCGCCCCTTGCGTGATCATGATTCTGGTGTACGTGAGGATTTATCAGATTGCCAAGCGGCACACGCGCTGCCCGCCTGGACGGGAGCAGAAAGCGGCGGCCGGAGGAGACGCCAGCGTGGGAACCAACGAGCATCCGGCGAAGTTATCTGAGAACGGGGATCAAGAAGGTAGAGAACGAAAAGAAGTCCCGAACAAAATGTCCCCGTCGCCACATCAAAACCCTCCAGGGAACACCACGAGCCAGGACGCTCAGCCCGACCCTGCTACTTCGGTCCAAACATCCACCTCAATCCCCCATAAAATGCCCTCAGCTGTTCCCCACAAAGAAGAGGAGGCGCTTCCCGACAACTCGTCCAGCTCCAGCTCTGAAATGGGCGACGAAGGCAAAGACAAGAGGAACGCCGCGACCGACGATCAAACGTCGGCATCGTCCCGACGGAAAGGGTTCAGAGTTCAGGCGCTAAACTTGGCCCGCAGGTACAAAACCACGATGGCCACGCCGTCCGGCACCAAACTGGGACCCGAAGAGACGCCCAAGATTCAGGGGACGCCTGCGTCCCGCCGCAAGGCCATGGCGAACCGGGAGAAGAGGTTCACCTTCGTGCTGGCCGTGGTGATGGGCGGGTTTGTGATCTGCTGGTTCCCCTTCTTCTTCTCTTACTCCCTTCAGGCGGTGTGCCCCGAGACCTGCAGCATCCCCAACCCTCTGTTCAAATTCTTCTTTTGGATCGGCTACTGCAACTCCTGCCTCAACCCGGTCATTTACACCATCTTCAACCACGACTTCCGGAAGGCCTTCAAGAGGATACTGTGCCGGGACACCAAGGGGACGTTCTTCTAGAAAGAGGAAAGTTGTGTTTTTGGGGCTGAAAAAATGAATTATTTCTTTGTGCGTTTGACCGGGATCGACCTTCTCTTCGGCATCGAACATAAAACACTTCGCCGTCCGAATGTCTGCTTGTTTGTCCGGACGCTCGGCTGAGTCACAGCAGCGGCGACAAAGACGGGGGATTTTTCAGAAAAAGCCGCGGTCAAGTGGCCCGAATCAATTATCTTTAATGTTATTTAAGAATACGCTGTAATTGAATATTCAATGGCTCTGAAGACGAAATGATTGGATTACATATTGAAACGGAAGTCAAGAGGGATACAGGGTCTGTGTTCAGTAATTTAACGTACAAACGAGAATGTGTGTGTGTGTGTGTGTGTGAGAGCAGAGGAGGGCAGCCTAAGGGTTTTACTGGAAGAGAATAAATATCACTAAGTGTCCTTTATCGGAGATTAAAAAAAGGCACTCGAGGAACACAGGATCAGGGGTAAACTTGTGAGCTTCTCTGTTTCTTCCTCCATGTGAAGCTGAAACAAGAGTTTTTTTTATTCCCGAGTGTCGGTGAACTGCTGGATGTTACACCTCCCACTGGGATTATCTCACGAAGGCCACAGCCAGCGGGGAGAAACGAGAGAATCACCAGAGGCTGCTTGAGAAGATGGAAACACTTGAATCTTCTCTCCACCTCTAATGCATTTTATTTTAGTGCATTGGTGAAATGAAGATAAGTACATTTACTCAAGTACTTCTCACAGGTACTTCTTTACCCACATGTATCTCCAGATTCAATTCAATTCAATTACATTTATTTTTGTATAGCCCAAAATCACAAATTACAAATTTGCCTCAGAGGGCTTTACAATCTGCACACATGTGACATCCTCTGACCTTTGACCCTCACATCGGAACAGGAACAACTCCCCCAAAACCCTTTAACGGGGAGAAAAGAGGGAGAGACCTGTGGGAGAGCAGCAGAGGAGCAGATGTGTTGACGTTGAATGTTTGTGATGAAGTGTTTCCTTTAAATACTTCTACAGCTAAATACACATGTAGTGGAGTATTGTCACAGCGTGGTAGTAGTACTTTTACTTCAGTAAAGGGTCTGAATACTTCTTCCACCTCTTGCCAAAGCAATACAGACTCTGAACTCGGCGTTGACCCCCGACGATGAGCAGAATCCCTGATGAAGACGCTCCTCCTCACTGTGTGTGTGTGTGTGTGTGTGAGAGACTGTTTGCAGCTGCATGTTTTTTTTCCCAAAAATGCACTTCTTTCACTTCTTTTATCTTTTAAAAAGCCGATACACAATGTGCTTGACTGAAGCGTCCAGTTCTGTGTAAGATAACGGTGTTGGAAACAGCGTTTGTACAGTTCTACGTCTACTAGCTTGAACATAAAACAGTATTCTTGCTTTTTGTTTTAAAGTCCAACTGGAATTAAATTGTTTGTTTGTGGGGTTTTTGCTAAAGATCTGCTCCGTTAGCTCCTCCGCTCTGTAAGGTCGCATCCTAACATACTGTTCATTCTTGACATTTTCTTGAGAAATACCCGGATGTGAACTACATTAGCAAGAATTTATGAGAATGAAACGTGAGCTTACTGCATATATTAAACTGTCCCACAATGCAATGCATCTGGTTGCCTTTATTAAGTTCTAAAGAGAGAAAGTAACCGTTTAGATTCCCAATATGTGGTCAGTTTATGGTCTCAATCTCTACGTCGTCAAAATACGGTCACTTCAATTCACTGGTTGCAAAAAAAACAAGATGGCGACGGCCAAAACGCCAAACTGGAGGCTTCAATACGTCAGAACACAAACCAGTTTATGATAACAGCGTACTTAATCCTTCTTTAGTAGGCGGCATGTAGCTCATACTGACTGAGTTTATAGTTGGAAGTACGTACGAATGTAGTCTTTGGCTTTGAGCTAAAGCTAACGCTGGAGTACTAACATGATGTTCACCAAAGCATCGACGCATTCACACGTTGACCTGAAGATGGCGTTAGATACAGAAATCATCACAATTCATCCTGATGGGAACATGAATATGTGTCCAAACATTTTTCCTCATAACCTCGACTCTCAGAGAGCTAAACAAACATTCACCAGCTAAAATGAGCTTCTCCTGCTAACGAACGTTAGCTAAAACTGACCGTTTTATGGTTTTTACTCTTCATCATCACAAGCTAACGGAACATTGCTTGCCGTTAGCTTGTTAGCATTGAGTCAGTCATGGATGCATCGGTAACGACAGGATACGAGACTCAACTTATCGAGACAATAAGTTCACACAGTTGCCGTTATCATCGATCACTTCCTTTCAACACTAAAAGACAGAGTTTGAAAACCTTTATTTCGTGATGAAGTGACGGTCTTTTGTGATTTCAGTTGGACTTT